>NC_090730.1:179135740-179153240 GCF_036898095.1 Palaemon carinicauda
CATAATATTATTGTTATCAAATTGCAAAACCTCTAATGGGGTCATCAATGTGTCCTTCACCTGGTTTTATCAAAGGGCAACATATATTAATGATAATTCATCAAAGGTTACCAATTATTATTAATGGCTGAACATCAAAACATTCTGTGAAATATTGAAAAATTACTTATATAACCGGTAATAAGCAAATTTCCTGCTATAATTTTCACACTGATAGAATATTGGGATATTGCTCAGGTAATTCAGCTATTAATAAGTGAATATTAGGAATGAAAATTTATGTAAACCGGCTCATGTTTTTCTTTAATAAATATCGTCTAGATGAGATATTATAATTAACATATATAGTTTAAAGGTTTAAATGCCGCTCATGAATGGCAGGGGCAAGGGACAGTGACATTGCAATATCGAGCAGGTCAATGCCCTAGAGACTGACGATACAAACTTATAATCAACGCCCAAACCACTTCTCCACTCAAGCTAGCACCAAGATGCACCAGGCCATGGCTGCTCATTACTCAGCAAATAGTTCTATAGGCTCCATCAAACTCCCCCATCCTTAGCTCACAAGGATGGTGAGGTAGCAGCGATCAAAGGAGCTAACAAGTTTGAGCGGAACTCTGACCCCAGTCTGGCAATCCCCTTGGAAGGAAGCTATATATATATATATATATTATATATATATAGTATATATGGGAGAGATAATACTTGCAATATACAATATGAAAGTTACAGCTAGAAATTTACGTGATAGTAAAAAAAACACCTTTTCGATTTATTTACTCCTCATATCCCGATAGATATAAGTGCTAGAGTTAAAATAAGATTCAGGTGAAAAGGAAGCTAGTCCAATTAGCCAGAATTACCCTCACCTCAAAAGGCTCAGAGATGAATTGAAAAGAGAATCTCTTTGCCTCAAAAGTTCGTTTGAAATTGAACGGTTTCCTTCCTCCCGATTTGCTCAAAGGCTGTATCCAAGGGATCTGATATTGAACTATATACGAGAGAGAGAGAGAGAGAGAGAGAGAGAGAGAGAGAGAGAGAGAGAGAGAGAGAATATTATTCATCATACTATCATAAGTCTGTCGTTATGGTTTATGTCTGAAAAACCTTTTTTAATGTTGTTACTGTTCTTGAAATATTTCATATTAATTATGCATTACTTCATTTATAGTGTATTTATATATTTTTTTTCTTTTCCTCACTGGGCTATATTTCCCTGCTGGACCCTTTGGGCTTATACCATCTAGCTTTCCCAACTAGGGTTGTAGCTTAGACAATAATAATAATAATAATAATAATAATAATAATAATAATAATAATAATAATAATAATAATACATTTACATTAATTATAGCCTTGTTAAAACCCCCAATGACCCACTTCAATATACAGTATTATGTTATCCAATCATTCTAAAATTGAGCAAAAAATTATAAATTCTATTAAGTTAATATCTTTCGAATATCCAGCTCCATTCCATCATTGCTGTAATAGCTAGTTGTAATGGAGATGCCGGGAAATTTTACTTCCCAAACATCGTAAACACTGATTTGAATGCAGGGACACTCTGGATAGTTAATGATGCTCTCAACAATTCTCTTTATAGAAAAGCTATTTCGAAAGGAATTGCTCGATGGGTAAGGCTTTGGCAACGAGCAAGAGAGAAGGAAGTGCGAAGATGTTGACTTTGTGCTTTTAGGAAATGTCGTCAGTGGAATTCGTCGACATTAAAAGTTGACCTGTGAAACGGTTATTTACCTATGTTTTGTTGGAGTTTAGTTGTCATTATTAGCTAACCTTTAATGTGAAACGGTTATTTACTTATGTTTTGTTGGAGTTTAGTTGTCATTATTAGCTAACCTTTAATGTGAAACGGTTATTTCGTTATTTATGACTACTGAATTTCGTCGATATTAAAAGTTGTCCTCTAATGTGAAACGGTTATTTACTTATGTGTCGTTGGAGTTTAGTCCTCATTGTTAGCTTACATTTAAGGTAAGACGGTTATTTCCTTATATTATGTCTTCTAAATTTCGTCGACATTAAAAGTTGACATTTAATGTGAAACCGTTATTTACTTATGTTGTGGTCGGAGTTTATTCGTTATTATTAGATGACATTTCAGGAGAAAACGATTATTTCCTTATTTATATCTGCTGAAATTTCATGTGTCTGAGGTTAGATTCACGCTCAAGCTCGATAGTGTCTTATAGTATCTACAAACCACACCTTCCTTGTGAGCTAAGTATGAAGGATTTGAGGGAGCCTATAGATATACCTGCTAAGTCATCAGCACCCATTGCCTAGACGTCCCTTGTCCTAGCTTCAGCGAAAAGGGGGCTTCGACGCTTATCATATGTATATATGGTCAGTCTCTATGACACTGCTAGCTAGGGCGTTGTCCCTGCCAATTTGCCTCTGTCATTCCATAAGCGGCCTTTAAAAAGCCTTTAAGGTGTAAGTTGCTTAAAACATTGCTTCTTCGTGAAGATGTAATAATAGATTTATTGGATAGCAAATGGAGTAAAGGAAGGAAAATCCGAATTAAGTAAATAGGAATAAAAATATTGAGCAAGTGTAGAAAATAAGCGATACAAGAGCCCTTCAATATCCTCTACACTACAAATCAAATTAGGAAGAGTCACCTTTACCCCAAAAGGCCGGATATTAATTGATGCAGGATTTCTCTATGACAGAAATTCATTAGAAATTTAGCAATCTCCTTCCTTCTCGTTTGTTAATAGGTATTATGACAAAGGCTCTATCAAAAGGGATCTAGTATTGGGATCTAAACGAGAGAGAGAGAGAGAGAGAGAGAGAGAGAGGAGAGAGAGAGAGAGAGAGAGAGAATTACCACAACAAAATGATCAAACACCCATCGGACTTAACCCAATCGTACATACGTAACTCAAGCTGTCAAAGTCTAATTGAATTTGCCTGAAACAAATCGAGTTTCAGATTGGTTGTAAACAGAGGTTGTTGCACAATATATCTTCTGTGGCCATCAATATTAGAGAGGTGTAGGTAAAGGTTGTCAATACAGCAAATATTCAATTATTATTATTATTATTACTATTATTATTATTATTATTATTATTATTATTATTATTATTTATTATTATTATTATTATTATTATTATTATTATTATTATTATTATTATTATAAGCAAGGCTGTAGCCCAAGTTGGAAAAGCAAGTTGCAATAACCCCAAGGTCTCCACAGAGAAAAAAAGCCTAGTGAGTAATGGAAACAATGAAGAATACAAAAAATAAAACTAATAAAGTCTATGAACAGTAAAAAAAAAAGAAAAAAAAAAAAAAAAAAAAAAAAAAAAAAAAACGAAGAAGACATACGACAGAACAGCGTGCAAGAGTGTTCCACCAAGCAAGAGTACTCTAAACCAAGACAGTGGAAGGCCAGGATACAGAGTGTGTGGCACTACCCAAGACTAGAAAACAATAATTTAATTTTGGAGTGTGCTTCTCCTAGAGAAGCTGCTTACCATAGCAAAACTCTCTTATACCCTTACCTTGAAGAAAGTAGCCACTGAAGAAGATAAAATGAAGCCTAAAATAGAAGATAATTTTAGTGAAATCACATAAGGTCAGTTTTATTACGCAATGTTTAAAAACAATGTGAAGACGACTTTTTTTCTTTAAATTTAAAATTACACAGAATGGGAAGACATAAGATTTCTTGCGGTCCCCTGGCGATGGACTTGTTTTCAAAACCATAAAAAAATTTTAAATTACATTATTTTCAGGAAGTTTCTCCTTAAAGTAATAATCTTGTTACTTCTGTCTTATTAACAGTCTTTGTGAAATGTTACTTTGAAAAAATTACACCTAGAAAAACGTATGAAAAATATGAAAAGAATTAAAACTATTGTAGTAATTTTTTTAAGGAAAAATTTAAGCCATGTTTTATTCTCTTTTAAGGGATTAAAATCCAACAGGGAATTTTTTATGAACATGTGTCTATATGTGTGTTTGTATGTGTGCACTGTTAAAGAATACGTAATTTTAATCGGAAATTTTCTGTGAAAATATACTGTTCTTAGCTGCGCTTCAATAAAATACAGACGACCGTAACTTTACCCTTATTCGTTGCTATCCTTTACTGGTTGTTAACCGTAATATCGCTCTTTAACGTCACTATATCCGTTTTTAAAACGGTAAATGCCGGCAACATTTATTTTAGTTGGAAAAGCAGGATGTTATAAGCTCAAGTGCTCTAACAGGAAAAATACCCTAGTGAGGAAAGGAAATAAATTACATGAGAAGTTTAAGAATATTAATAACATTAAAATGAAACTTCAATCTATAAACTATAAAAACTTCAAAATACCAACAGGAATAGAAACAAGATAGAATACTGTGCCCGTGTGTACCCTCAAGCAAGAGATCTCAAAATAATAATATAGAAAACACATCTCTAAAAATCTAGAAAAAAACACATGACTGTAAAAATACTGGAAATGTATATTGTTTACGAATATGATTGAAGTAATAATAATTGCAGGTGAATTTAAAATCTATAAACATATAATAATATATTTGCGTCGGGAAATTGACAAACGTTAGAAAATGTAATGATTTTATTTCGATTCAAAATCGAAAATTGCTGATACATCAACATTTTAAGCTTATTGAAATATAATTATATTCAATAAAACTATTTAAAACAATTAGAAAGAAAATATTTTGTAAATTAAAAACTCTTTCATTATTGTGAATTTGTTTTTTTGTCTTTCATTTTTTGAATGATTTGTTGATTTCATTTTAATCAAAATGATAATAGACTTATCATATCATGTGTAATACATATGCTGTTAAATGCTTATCTTATATCTAGAGCCCGTAGGTCTTGCAACATGACTAAATTTATTGAATGATGTATTTATTTCATTTTAAACTAAATGATAATGAACTTATCATTTCTTGTGAAGTACGTAGGCAGTTTAAAGCTAATCTTATGCAAATTTCAGAGGAACATTAACAGACTGCAAAAACAAAAAATGCCATTTTAAGGAAATAAGGAGGAAAACGTTATTTACCAATGGAAGGAAAACTATGAGGGTGGATGAGATCAATTCATTTTACGGTATATCTCCTTTGTATGATACAGCAATTGTCTGGCTTTATAAAGATATATATATATATATATATATAATATATTTATTTATATATATATATATATATATATATACACACACACACACACATATATATATATATATATATATGTATGTATATATATATATATATATATATTATATAAAGAGAGAGAGAGAGATGAGAGAGAGAGAGAGAGAGATGAATCATTTTTTTTCCGGTCAAGCGCATTATTATCAATCCCTTGTGTAGGGGGAGAGAAATTAGTTATACCCTGATGAGAGTTGGGTCCATATGCGAATATACGTTTCTACAAGATCATCAACGATTTAGAGTTTATTGTATAAGTTTGGCAATGAATACTTATGATATTATTTTCGATCTAAGTTACTAGGTAATTTTGTTTTAAATATAGCTTTTTAAACTCAAAATATTTCAATGAAAAGCAATATATTTCATGAAAATACCCCAAACAGTAAAAATGCTAATAGGCATTGACTGTTGAGGAATTTATTCTTGTCAATTTTTTTCCTATAAAAACAATTACCCTTCCATTATTTATGAATGTTATTGTTGATCAGATATCCGTTAGAATAATAGAAACAACATACAAATGAATATTCTTTTTTTGGAACCTATCTAATTAGTTATAAAAATAGGTGTTATTTTTCTTGTATAATAAAAACTAAAAAAAATCTTTACATAAAACATTTGGCATTTTACTTAGGAAAAAAAAAGATATATTTATATTGTAACTAAATGATAGTCAGACATATTGTATTCACCTCTTTGTGTTATTCATTCTTTGTGAAAATGCATTGACACATTTGAAACAATAGTTATATAAAAGAGAATAATATATTTTTCAACACAAAACCAACGAAGTGAATGAGCTTAGAATAACATATTTTCCTTTTGTCTATTTTCTGAAATAAATAAAAGAAAAAAGAGTTATACTTATTTACACATTCAAAATAGATCTTAACATAGATTAGCGTTACATAAAAGAGGTATTGAAGGAGCTGGTTATCTCATTATTATGATACAAGATTACATATCTCTCTCTCTCTCTCTCTCTCTCTCTCTCTCTCTCTCTCGATCTCTCTCTCTCTCTCTCTCTCGATGACCTGTACCTATGTGACTTCTTTACCCTCCCCCCTTCTCTCTCTCTCTCTCTCTCTCTCTCTCTCTCTCTCTCTCTCGATTTTGATATTACTTTTATGACCTGATATTACTTTTATGACCTGTACCTATGTGATTTCTTTACGCTTTTCTCTCTCTCTCTCTCTCTCTCTCTCTCTCTCTCTCTCTCTCGATTTTAATATTAATTTGATAAAAAGTAACTACGCGATTCCTCTCTCTCTCTCTCTCTCTCTCTCTCTCTCTCTCTCTCTCTCTCGATTCTCATGTTACTTTGATGGCCTGTAACTATTGGATTTCTTTACTCTTGTGTCTATTCAATACCAATTTTGTTAAAAGAAAAGGGCTATTTTCGGGACTAACTTTTTATCACTATTATGGTGTATTATATATAATAGTATACAATCATCAGATCATTGCAATAGCGACAAAAGGCGTAATTGATCGAGAATTCTAATTAACATTAATATATCATATCAATGATGGATTTAATACCTTGCAAAACAAGAAAATATTCAACTCTTAAAGGCCGCTCATGAATGACAGAGGCAAGGGACAGTAACACTGCCCTATCAAGAAGGACAATACCCTAGAGACTGACCATATATACATATGATCAGCTCCTAAGACCCCTCTCCACCCAAGCTAAGACCTAGGAGGTCCTGGCAGTGGCTACTGAAGACTCAGTATATACACCTATAGGCTCCCCCAAACACAACATACTTAGCTCACAAGGATGGGGAGGTTCCAGCGACCAAAGAAACTAATATTTTGAACAGGACTCGAACCCTAGTTTGGCGTTCACCAGTCAAGGACGTTACCACATCGGCCACCACAATACCAAGGTACTGTGCCTATTGTGAAAATAAATTCTTATTGATTAATGGAAGTTAACTGAATGACATATGAATTGAACTGAATTCTGAAACTGACGGTGATGAGATCGGATTAGTGGAGGAGCAAATTTGGTGACGAATTTGGATTTTATGCTGTTGGTGTGACAATATCAGTAGATGCAAGTTTGAATATTTTCTTAATATAAGATTCAACTTCCAGAATTGTTATTTATATTTGAGAATAAAATGCAGGAAGTTCCTTCTATTTCTATAATATAATATAAGATAATAATATTGATATCGTTTAGGAGTTAGCTGTGGAGCTCCTATTAAAGTAAAGGTTTGAATGGTTAAAATATTTTCTGGAATTATATTTCATGTACTTGAAAACTACGAGCATTAGAAAGAATATAATATATATATATATATATATATATATATATATTTGTGCATGTATATATGTCAATGTATCACTAAAGAGAGAGAGAGAGAGAGAGAGAGAGAGAGAGAGAGAGAGAGAGACCAGGATAAACAAATTTCGTACATTTAATCGCTAATGTCAGTCAAACTTTCGGAGAGAAACTTTAAAAATGTCGTCGTTATTCTGCTCTGTCGTCTGTCTCATTATCCCGGGTTCTTTGTATTTCAGTCATTAATCATCTTGTCAGCTTTCTGTCCTTTCTTTCTTTGGATCATATTTCTAAATGTCACAGCACATATTTCATAAACTGCTGAGCTGTATCGAACTTAATGGACATCTTTTATTCATCACTTAATTTCTTGTTTTAAGACACAGCTCTTAGACGTTATGCTTGTGAATTGAATTACATATATATATATATATATATATATATATGTATATGTATATGTATATGTATATGTATATGTATATACGTATACATATACATATGCATTTATATATATATATATATATATATACATATATATACATATATATATATATATATATAGTACATATATATATATATATATATACTGTATACATACAGTTATATACATATTTATACATACACACACACACACACACACATATATATATATATATATATACATATATATAGATATATATATATATATATATATATAGATTATTGCGTTTACTGTTCATTATCATTAATGGCAAATGTGTGAATTCATATAATCTAACGATATCCTCTTCCGTTACTGTTTGAAAGCTTAGCCAAAAATAGCGGCTTTTCTTATTTAAATTTCCGAACAAGCAATGAATTTATGTAAATCAATTAAACCTATGTAAAAGCCTACCGCATCGGGAATTCAACTTCTTCATGATCGTTATATTATTATTATTATTATTATTATTATTATTATTATTATTATTATTATTATTATTATTATTATTATGTATTATTATGATGCTATAAGTCCATGGGCTCCAACTGGGAAAAATATCCGAGTGAGGAAGAGAAACAAGGAAATAAATAAACTACAAGACAAAAATGATCATTCAAAATAAAGTATTAGAAAATCAGTAACACCATTTAATTACAGCTCTCGGATATAAACTAATAAAAAAAAAAAAAAAAAGCAGAGGAAAAGGAAAGTGATAAAACAGCTCGAATATTATATTACAATATCAAATACATACATTCCAGTAAAATTCACATCGAAATGGTTTTATTTTGACGTGCAAATATTTTGCCACGAAACTTTTATCAACAAGGGATAAAGCTAATAGCAACAAATGTTCATAAAAATACATCGGTACCATAGGAGTGGATTATTGTTGGAGAAATACTCTCCAACTTTTATACAAACATATATGAAAATAACTCCACTGCAATTTGATCTCCACAATTGAATATTTACTGTGAAATAATACTGCAAATCTGGAAAACGGGTTTGCTAAACTAGTTGATCTACATCACTGCATAGGTATTCATAATAGTTTCATAACAATATGGTTCACTATAACAGGTAAACAAAGAGAAAATATGAAAGTGTATACAGTATATACTTATAAGTAAAGGTTTATATTTTATTTATAATATATATATATATATATATATGTGTATATATAATATATATATATATACATATATATACATATATATATATATATATATGGATATATATATATATATATATATACACACATATATATATATATATATGTATATATATATATATATATACATATATATATATGGATATATATATATATATATATATGGATATATATATATATATATATGTGTGTGTGTGTTATATATATATATATATATACATATATATTATATTTATATTTATATATATTTACATATATGTATATATCGATCTATATATATATATATATATATATATAAACTTAGTAGTTAAAGAAAAAGGGATGGAAGGTACACTAGAGCGAAATGTAGAAATAATTATTCGTCAATAATCTCCCTAGAACAGAAGAAAGGTGTATTGTTATCATAAAAGTATTATGGTATAAGAAGATATCCTACAATATATGAAAATTTTAATTTATTGAGCTTGCGAAGGAACCAGGTCCGTTCCTCTCCAGAAAACAAAATATTCAGTTTTCAGAGGAAGAAGGGAGATGGTCCCTTCGAAAGCTTAATAAATTAAAATTTTCATAAATTGTGTTATATCATATTTCAATCATACACTGGAAATTTTATGGTTTAATGTATTATGGTACACATTCCAAAGGAAGAAAACCTGTTTAATTATGGATAAAAAGTTCATTTATAGCTGGATCAACAATACCCTAGAGTTAATCATCCTAGTGTACCTTAAAATCAATGATCAGTTTTAAAAACTTATCTTCCATGGAAAACAACTGTTTAATGTACAGTTATTTAAAAAAAGAAAAAAACATACTTATGCTGCAGCTGACTGATACTATAATGAGTGGTTGAATTTGATTTTAAACTGGTAACCATAAGTATCAGAACAAAATAAAGAAACTTGGGATGTGGGCATTTCTGTAATGAGTGGTTGAGGCAAGTATAAGATTGGCGACCTCTCAGTGTATTCTGTAAAACCAGTGTTTTGTGTAGTGATTTCCTAAAATCCTATACATATATTCGCAAGTTGCAGGGATCAGTCTTCTTGAAAAGTAAGTTATACGGTTCTCATGATTAGATTATTATAAGTTATATTTTTCTCGATATTAGATTATTAATGGGTCGATTGGAATATATGTTATTGAAAAACACCAGATGAACATAGAATTGACCTTCGATTTTTAATTCATAATGAAATTCATCTTATTCAATACTGTAAAAATGATAAATATGCTATAAGATGTGAAATTTGAAATTCTAAAATGTAGCAAGAAATTCGTGGGCTGCGAATTAGCATGAAGTATAATAACTGTCAATTTCAGAAATAGAATAATTAATTGAAAACCAACAAATGTGTGAAGCTAGGCAAGGTGGAAACAGCAGTGGTAATATATCGTTTGTCATATTACCCTAATTAATACATTTTATGTGTCACTAACGGCGTTTATCAGCCCCAAAGATCCGGTATTAATATTAAACCATTAGAAAAGCCCATTTTGTTTGTGAAAAATCAGAATTGCAATGTTTCCAGCTGTTTACACTTGAATGATTTCATGTTTCCGCTCAATTTATTATTCATTCAATCCTAGATTTATTTATTATTCGTATATTGTTTAGGAAAATATTCATAACACGTTTTACTTTACTACGTATATCATGGCCATTTTCAAACGAACGGACATAGTTTTTCATATATATATATATATATATATATATATGTGTGTGTGTGTGTGTATGTATATGTATATGTATTTGTATATATATATAATATATATATATAAATACATGTAATAGTAAGAATTTACCAATAAATCGAAGAAATATTATTCATGATAAAAATAGCCTTTTGTGCTTCCAATGCATTTCTGAAAGATATCTATATATTTCTTTCTTATAATAAATCCCTTGTGCTGTTCTATCTCAAGAAAATATATCAACAATATACCTGGCTGATGATGAAACAGTTTCCAAAGAAACCTTAAGGCTTGTATCTTGCTAAAAACAGCGGAGGAAGATATAAAATGTGTCATTTTTTCGCAAGCATTTTGAAACTTTACCCGAAGAGCATTATCTTTATTTATACTTTTATTATTCATTTACCTCGATCTATCCAAATGCTTGCTCAACTCTTATGATAGTGGAAGAGACGTTATATGGTACGATTGCTTTATTGATAGGATATGCTTAAATATCCTTTACCTCGAATACATAAAAGACTAAATTGAGTGACTACGATATGTAGGTCTCCTTCTGAGTTATAGAGAAGTTTCTAACTTTGGCGTGGAAATGAATACTGAATGAGCAATGTAACAGACGTAATAAATAACATTGATTAAGTGAAAGTGATATCAGGAGTCTCTGGGAGAATATTAAAACAGAATCCAACTCAAAAATGACGCGATAATTATATCATGATTTTATGGGAGAATAGTAAAAGTAATAGTCAACAAAAAATTGACATGGTTTGAGGACAATTATTTTACTATACATATAATTTTAATTTCTATTCACTTCCTAAACCTCATATGTAAAAAATAATGTACGTAGGTGTAAAGAGTTATCACAGCGCTGAATATATATTCATAAGCAAAAAGAATCTCAAAAACCATCTTCATGTCATCTTGCTGGCCATTCTATTTTGTTTTCACTTTGTTTACTGAAATGACACAAAAGCATAGATCTTATGCAATCGGAAAACTAAAAATAGTTTAAGATTAATTTAACTGCCTTTTTCTTAGCAATCAACAATAATAGATGTATTTTATACTCCCCGCCCCCAAATGTCTAGCTACAGAGCACTCATCCCTGAGTGAATGAAAAACAGAAGCCCCGATGAATCATCTAATTGTTTATATGAAATGAATAATAATAATAATAATAATAATAATAATAATAATAATAATAATAATAATAATAATAATAATAATAATCAGATACACAATGAAAGACCTGAATCACTAACAAATGATGTAGACAGTTTTGCAACTGAGTATAGATATCCCAATGAGATTCTAATTCTATTTTGTTGATTTCCTTCAATAATTTTCTAGCTTGCATTTAATTTCAGATTGAGCATCCAATAATGCTGAATATACATCATACATTTTTGTTTGTTTTATCAAATATTTTGCCAGATTCTGTATAGATTTTTTTTCACGACATTGTCTTGAAAGATAGATTAGGTGCTCTCCAATAACACACACACACACACACACACACACATACACACATACACACATACACACACATTATATATATATATATATATATATATACACAAGCAAGTTATAGACAAAAGTGCAGAGCAGTGGACAATAAATGCAAAAGAGCAAAAATAAAATGGATAGAAGACCTGTGTAAAACATGTGAGGAATGTTTCAGATACGGCCATTCAAGAGAGCTATTCACCGCAGTAGACAGATTAACAAGGGTTTGGAAAAACAATGGAATTACTGTAAGAGATGCAGATGGCAACAAGGTATCAGCAACGGCTGATGTTGAGAAGATCTGGAAAACGCACTACGAGGAACAACTAAAAGGAAGTGGAAGACGGGTAACTGGAGAAGATTATCCAGAACTAAGAGGAGAGCTATGGAACATACAGGAAACGCCAGATCTCCTGATAGAAGAAGTGGGAAAAGCTTTAAGAGCTATGTCAAGTGGGAAAGCACCAGGAATAGATGGACTACCAAAGGAATTGCTTGAAGCTGGCGGTGAAATGGTAGAAAGATGGCTGTGTGATTTATGCAAGGATATATTAGATGGACAAGCAGCTCAAAATGATTGGGTTGAAAACATTATAATTCCAACACACAAGAAAGTCTATTACCACATGCTTATAAAGTTTTAGCAAAAATCATACAAAGTAGAATAGCAAGGCAATAAGAGGAAATAATTGATGATGGTCAAGCAGGATTTAGGGTGGGTAGAGGAACAATCGATCATGTATTCACCTTCTCACAAATCATAGAAAAATTCTGGGAGAAGGAAAAAGATCTGTATTGTGTATTTATTGACTTCAGGCAAGCGTTTGACTCCATATGGAGGGAAGGAATGATTAGGATTTTGAAGGAATGGGGATTAGAACCAAAAATACTGGAAACCATCAGGAGATTGTATGAAAGGACATCGGCTAGAGTAAGAAAAGGAAAGTGTTTGACAGAAGAGTTCATAACCACTGGTGGTGTTATACAGGGTTGCCCACTATCACCACACCTCTTCAACCTATACTTGGAATGGGTTATGAGAATGGCACTTGGAGATTATGAGGGTGGCATAGATATAGGAGGGACAAAAATATCTAACATGAGGTATGCAGATGACATAGTGCTTTTAGCAGAAACTAAGGAGGAACTTCAGAGAGTGTTGAGAATGGTGGAGGAGCAGTGCAGTAGTTATGAATTAGTGATAAATAGAGAGAAAACCAAAAGTATGAAGATTGGACGCCAGAGAGAGGCCTTAGAAATACAGCTATCAGAGGGAGAAGTGCAACAAGTCAATGAGTTCATATATTTGGGAGTGTTTTTTCACAGCAGATGGAAAGATGGAAAGAGCAATTCAAGACCGAATCTCAAGTGGCCAGAAAGCATTTGGAAGGCTAAGAAGAATCTGGAAAGATAGAAATATATCCATTAAGTTGAAAATTAGGCTATTAAGAGCAATAGTAATCCCCACAGTGATATACGGTGCTGAATGCTGGATACTGAAGAAGAGAGAAGAGAAAAAGTTATTAGCCTTTGAAATGAAGTGTCTGAGAAGAATCTGTGGTGTAAGATGGGAGGACAGAATTACGAACGAGGGAGTGAGAGAAATGGCTGGTGTTGAGTACACAATTCTGATTAGAGTGGAAGATATTCAGAGGAGATGGTTTGGGCATGTACAGAGGATGGAACAGGACAGATGGCCAAAGAGAGTGCTTCATGGTCAAGTGGCCGGAAATAGACCGAGAGGACGACCAAGAGATACATGGGTGAAAACCTTCAAGAAAGCAAATAGAGGCGAGACATTTCAGCAGCTGGCACAGATGGCATTGGATAGGAGTCTCTGGAGAGAATGGCGATATCAAATGCAGGACCCAACCTGGAGAATTCAGGACGGGATTTAGTGAGTGAGTGATATATATTTATATATATATATTTATATATATATATATATATATATAAATATATATATAAATATATATATATATATATATATATAAATATATATATAAATATATATATATATATATATATATGTATATATATATATATATACATATATATATACATATATATATACATATATATATACATATATATATATATATATATATACATATACATATACATATACATATACATATACATATACATATACATATACATATACATATATATATATATATATATATACATATACATATACATATACATATACATATACATATATATATATATATATATATATTTATATATATACATACATATACATATACATATACATATATATATATATATATATATACTGTACATATATACAGTACATATATATACGTATATATATCGAAACCAGTAACAGCTAAATAAATGTTCTTGCTTTTAATTGTATTTTGGTTCTTAATATTATATAAAAACACAGAATATGTCACTATATCTATTCAGTCTGGTTAACATCTTGACTTTGATACTTTTTATTCCATCGTTTAATCACAGAAGCGATATTGAGTATTATTAATTCAAATTGACATAAAGATGGTTCCAATATTTTCCAGAATGTAATTTAGATGTGCAAAACATAAGAGAACTTATACTTTAATGTAAAAAAGAATCATATTTTATCTTATCTACTTTTCCTTTTCAAAAGACTTACTGGCGTGAAATTAATGGCTTTGGTTTTCTATCATCAGAATTAGAAACTAATCCAGAATTAGGTCGAGGACATTATTCTCCGTTCCTCGCCCACTCGACATATCCTCGTTAAAATTCAATTGCTTCTCTCAAGGCCTCGACTACTTCCCTCTAAAAGGAGAAGTGCTCAATGCTCTCATTTAAGCTTAATGATCAGGACGTTAGAGTGAAAACCAGCAGAAAAGATCAGTCTTAAGTACATTGCTTTCCCTTAATTAGAGTTTCCTTTTAATTCAGATCACCTTCCCAACGACCTCTCTCTCTCTCTCTCTCTCTCTCTCTCTCTCTCTCTCTCTCTGAACTAAGATCACCTTCCGAACCATCCCAAGAAACCATCTCTCTCTCTCTCTCTCTCTCTCTCTCTCTCTCTCTCTCAATTCGTCTATATTGGCTGGATCAACAGTGAAAATATCAATATACCATTCTTCCATAATTCTTTGAAAAAAATTCAGTTTTATGATTCCATGTGGAATATATATATATATATATATATACATATATATACATATACATATATATACATATACATATATATACATATATATACATATACATATATATACATATATATATATATATATATATATACATATTTATATTCCATGAGCTTGGTGGTAAACTAACTAAAATTTCCTTATCATCCTTCAATAGTTCAAACGTTCAGCAAATGCTTTTATATTGAACAGGCAGACATAAGACTTTTTATAGTTTTTTTAAGAAATACCTGTTATGATGATTGTTTTTAGATATAACCTATTTCATTTTTGTTTATTATTTCTCAAAGGGTTTATTTATTTCCTCATTTCCTTCCCTCACTGTGTTATTTTTCCTTGTTGGAGCCCTTTGGCTTATAGCATCCTGTTTTTCCAACTAGGGTTTGACCTTAGCAAGTAATAGTAAATAATAAATAATATATAATAAATGATAAATAACAAATATTAAACAATAAATAACATATAATAATAATAATAATAATAATAATAATAATAATAATAATAATAATAATAATAATAATAATAATAATGATTGATAATGATAATGATAATGATAATGATAATGATAATAATAATAATAATAATAATAATAATAATAATAATAATAATAATAATAATAAACATTCTGGTTTCGTTCATCAACTGCCTAGCTTTTGTTCTTGAGATTTCATTAAGTGTGATAGTTTACCCTCCGTATTTTCATTTCGTCTCTGTACAATAGAATAACTTAATATTGTGGTAACGTCCTTGACTGGTAATCTCAAGACTGGGATTTAAGTCCCGTTCAAACTCGTCAGTTCCTTTAGTGGCTGCAACCTAACCATGCTTGTGAGGTAAGGAATAAGGGTTTGGGGGAGCCTATAGGTCTATCAGCTGAGTTATCAACAGCCATTCCCTGGCCCTCCCAGGTCCTAGCTTTGGTGGAGAAGGTGCCTGGACTCTGCTCATATGAATATATGGTCAGTCTCTAGGGTATTGTTCTGCTTGTTTGGGTAATGTCAATGACCCTTGCCACTGTTATTCATAATCGGCCTTTAAACCTTTAACGGTCTTGTATTTAATTCGTTTAAAAGTACAACAAATTATATTCTAAGCCTCTCTTTTGTTTTCCAGTTCTTCCAGTATAATCTCATTCTAAAATTCGTATTGAGCGTTCCATGGAATTCCTCCTGGAATACTGATGTCCGGAATGCATCGTTCCAACATTATTCCAACTTCAATTTCCTCGACTCACTGATCAATTCACAGACGAAAAAGAGTCATTAGGCGTGTGGGTTTTGGTATTCTCATGTTGGCCACATTTAACCTCCGTCAACGAGGTAGGAAGGAGGTTATGTTTAATCCCCTGTTTGTGTGTTTGTCTGTTTTTTGTGTGTGTGTGTGTGTGTGTTTGTTTGTGAACATCTTCCTGGCCACAATATTAATCATAGAGTAATGAAACTTGCAGGGAATAACTGTTATGTAAAAGCTGTTAATCATTGAATTTTGGAAAGGTTAAGGTTAAATGTCAAGGTTATGGTCAAGCAAAATGTCCAATTCACGTAATCAACCATAAGTTTTGACATCGTTGTCAGAGACTTTAAACTTGGTTCATATTTGGGTGTAAGAAAATCCATGCCAATTAATAAATGTTTGGGTCAAAGGTCAAGGTTTGGGTTGAGCAAAATATCGAGAAATAACCTGCTACGGTGGAGGTCTGCACTCTACTGCCCTTCTATTTTCAAATGATATTCATTAACAGAAAGTGTATAGTTATGAGCATTTTAAAACTACCATTCCAGTTTGGATAGTTCATACTTAAATAAAATTAAAATGATTGTTTTCTGCCATATTTCACTCCATAGGAACCACTGCTTCACCTAGTGATATATACAGAATTCATTCAGTGTCAAGTAATGAAGAACAAGATTAATCTAAAAATGTTTTAAGAAATCCTTTGATTTAAGTTGTGAGCTTACATATTATTGCTATTATAA
>NC_090730.1:179155740-179160740 GCF_036898095.1 Palaemon carinicauda
AACAAACTAACAATCGAATATTTTAGGTAAATGACTTAATAATGTCTTGATATTTGGAATATTATAATTTGGTTGATGAATATACATTTTCAGTAAATGATCAAACCAATATTCCTTGTAAATAGTGACAGTCTAACACTTTGATTGTTTGGGCTTATTACAATCTTAATATAAGTCTGATGAATTTGATAATATAAATTCATATTCATTGCAAGACTAACCGCCTCTTAACATACCATGGGTAAGGGGAGAGGGGGCAGTCATACTCTAGTGAAAGGGGGTACCTCGAGAGGTACACTGGGAAACCACAACTGTAGTGTTGTAGTTAGAAATTGGGGAGTTGGTTGGAAGGGTGGAATCTCTGTGTACATGCATTTGCATATGTATCTAAATATTTATCAGTCATTTTTGACGGGTTGCGTACAGAGGTAATGTATAAATATGTCATATACTATCCTTAAAATCTGTGTTTTGAAACAAGGAAAAACTGACGATTGAGACCACTAGGTGAAGCGATATATTTGTTCACGATACAGCACATAAATTGCCTTCTATTTTGATGTTTGCTCTGGATGTAGGTTCCTCTTCATTATAAATGCGAATAACTTGGAAATAACTGAGGCATATCTGGAATTTCATTCTATTTCGTGATTGGGTGAAATTTGATTTTCCTCTTTTCCACATTCCATTCTGTTGGGTTTTATTCCTTGAATTTATGCCATATAATTCATAAAAATGCACAAAGAAAATATGCTGAATTTATCAGATAAAAAATTATTGAATTATTTTTTCTCAATTTTTTACAACAAAATTTTTTAAATAATATGGGCATAAACGATTTCATTTAGAGTTTTATTCATTATCAAAGTAAACAAGTATTAAAAAACTTTTTACAATATAACATAATAAATAATGATTGGAAATTATATTCAGATGAATTGTACTTTTCCTATAATTCATATTGTCCCTATACTAAGATAGCTATAATAACGAAGTTATTTTCAATTAATTTTCTTAGAAATATAGTGAATGCATAAAGAAAATAAAATTTGAAAATCAAAATCAGTGAAATATTAAGGCAATCTCTCTCTCTCTCTCTCTCTCTCTCTCTCTCTCTCTCTCTCTCTCTCTAACGAAGTTATTTTCTATCAATTTTCGTAGAAATGTTGTGATTGCATAAAGAAAATGAAATTTGAAATTCAAAACCAGTAACATTATAAAGCAACCCCCCCCCCTCTCTCTCTCTCTCTCTCTCTCTCTCTCTCTCTCTCTTTCTCTCTCTCTCTCTCTTTCTAACGAAGTTATTTTCTATCAATTTTCGTAGAAATGTGAATGCATAAAGAGAATGAAATTTGAAATTCAAAACCAGTGACATTATAAAGCAACCCCCCCTCTCTCTCTCTCTCTCTCTCTCTCTCTCTCTCTCTCTCTCTCATTAATAGGTTTCTAACTGCGTGAAACTAAATACATTTATTCTAAAATGGTAACTTGTTAAAAATATTCACGATAGAATGTTGTGTGAACACTTCCATATATATTATTTATTGGCTTTGTAGATAAAATTGTTAACAGAGAGAGAGAGAGAGAGAGAGAGAGAGAGAGAGAGAGATATCACGGAATATATTCACCTAACAAGATAACACGGTATATCTTTATCTAACAAAATAACACAGTAAATATTTATCTAACAAGATAACACAGAATATATTAATCTGTTTATTTATGATATATCTGTTATGACGTTGTTAATAGTTTATTACTTATCTGTTTTGACGTTACTGTTTTTAGTATGATTTATGGTTAATTTGTTCATCATTTATTTTTAGTCCTTATTTCCTTTCCTCACAGGGCTATTTTTCCCTATTGGAGCCCTTGGGCTTATAGCATCTTAGGTTTCCAACTAGGGTTGTAGCTTGGCTAATAATAATAATAATAATAATAATAATAATAATAATAATAATAATAATAATAATAATAATAATAATAATAATAATAATAATACTATTATTATTATTATTATTATTATTATTATTATTATTATTATTATTATTATTATTATTATTATTATTATTATTATTATTAATAATAATAATAATAATAATAATAATAATAATAATAATAATAATAATAATAATAATATAGTAAATATTTATAGAACGTTTGTATCTAGTAAATTTTATATAATGTATGGATAGTGATTCACGATTTTTTTTTCTTGTAAAATATGTAAAATTTAAATAATTCACTTTAATGATATCTCCTTTCCTTGCCTATCTAACTAATAAATATCCTTAGTATCAAATTTAAATGGTTAAAAATTGGTTCATGAAAAAATATCAATCGTAAGTGTTATATAAATTATATATGTAATTTCAATACAAACGGAAATTTACATACGTAATTTGTCCATGTTAATATATTATGACTACTTTTATTTGTTTTAGATAGAACACAAAAGTATCAAATGCAGATTTAGGTGAAGGCCTGAGTTTTGAAAATCACCGAATCAAAAAAAAAAAAAATAAAAAAAATAGAAAGTTTCGTTGTATACGTGTGTATGTGTATTGACGACTCATTTGAATATAACAAAAAATATTTTAAAATGCAACTTCAAAACCCTTTTTTTTATGCTAATTCGTTATTAAACGTTATTCACACTCAAGAATTTGCTGCATAAAAAAAAAAAAAACAGTAAAAATCATGGAATAACTGGTGTCAGGTATTTACCGATGAAAAGTAGATATATTGACGTTAAGGAGTGATATTACGGTAAAAAAAAAATGTGGGATGTCAAAAATCATTAATGTATATTTGAACACTTAAAACAGTAAAATATTAACTTCTAGGTGACCAAAAGATTCGAATAAGGGCTGCTAGAGAATTACCTCTCCTCCTCCTTTTACGTATAGCTAAATGATAACAAAAAGTGTATTGAAAGACCTTTGACCTTAACATGTGTTATTAGCGTGTATTTTTTATACACTCAGATATGAACTAAGTTTGAAGTTTCTGTAACACTGATGTCCACACTTATGACTGAGTACGTGAACTGGATTTTTTGCTTGCATGTGACCTTGACCTTCAACCAGGACCTTCCAAAATTTTGCCATTTCTAGCTCTTTTTCGTAACGGTTAATCCTTGCAAGTTTCATTACTCTACGATTGAAATTGTGGCCATGAATCTATTCACAAACACTTCCAACTTCGTTTCCGGAGGTAATAGGAGCTGGTAGAGAGTTGGGTCGCCTCTTCATTTAATGATGGACGATAGCATAAAAAATATTACGAAAAGAGTGAACAAAAGGATAGGAAAAGATAGATGGAGAGACACTATGAGGAATAAACAGGAGAAAGCAGAAATTTTAATATCAGGTGAGACAATGAGAACTTAATCGTCGCGAAGAAGTGCTCTTTTGAAACACAGAGAACCGAAGAAAAGAAAAACAAAATAGTACTTAAATTAATGAAAATACTGGTACACGTGGGATATATCAATCAAAATTAATTATTGTTTAGTTTGTAATTAGATTTATAAAAGTTGTTATAACTAATGTGAAGACGAAAGTGATATCACTTAAAAGTATAATCTAATTTTCGTATATGCAATCAGATCATTTTGATAGAGAGAGAGAGAGAGAGAGAGAGAGAGAGAGAGAGAGAGAGAGAGAGTCTGTCTATAGTCTACACGGAAAGTATCACAACATCCAAAAGTTATTGTTGTTACTACTTTTTTTCGGCTGGAAATATATTAGAGAGATTATGTAACCCCTTTTCCAGATCCTCTTAGGTCTAAAAATACATCTACTGTGTAGGTCAGGTCTAATCAACCTGGTAAACAATTTCCCCATCAATTGACATGCATTTTTCACACTAAAGTTTTCCTTCTATTTTGCAAATTCTGTAAGAAAAAGAAAAAAATAGCACAACTCTAAATAGGAAAAAAAAAACGAATGATATTTCTCTTCGAACACCGCAGTTGATACTATATAATTTCTCTAAAATAACTAAACACAAAATAAAGTCATATTTACTTACATAATTTAGGACTACAAAAGATATTTGAAGAGTATTAAGAGTCTCAAAAGATTTTCCACCTCACTTCACTCACTGATACAAAATTACAAATACAAATTATGGTGATTGATGAAGTGCTGACCTTATAGCTGTTAAACACCAAGGATCATCGATGAATGCTACATGTTGAGAGAAAAAGGTTTTCTTGAAATTTTATTTTGCTAGTAATGTTACCAACAGATGGAGGTGGCATAATACTGTTACTTTATATATACATTTGAACGCTGGGCTCATTAATTAATCAGTTGAATGTACCAGAGAGTATTACGAAATAAAGTTATCAAGAATTTAAATAAAAACGTTCATGAAGCCGAATACTATATGAGTATCATAATTCTACACTCATAGAAAAGACATTTCGATCAGGCTATCGACGGGTGACTTATCAAAGATATAAAGTCTGCTTTTAGGGTTATGAAGTTGCGTAGAGACCGTGAGATGAAGCAAGTTTATAAAGATTAACAGAATAATCAATAATTTACATTTTAATGATGATTTATTCAATAAACTACCAGGGAAATGACAGGTGGAAAACTCTTCTTAAACAAGATGATTTTAGTACATTATCCTTCAGAGAAAAAACAAACCGAGTTAATTAGTTTGACCTAATTAGGAGAAAAGTGGAACAGATTTCCAAAATAAATCTCCTTGTGAATAACTGTATTAATAAGTCTCTTTGGGAAGATATTAAAAACGAAAGCCAACGTCATATTACATTTTAATTAGAAATAGGTCAATTAAACTGGAGAATTCCTCTTCTGCTACCAATTAGTGCCTTCAGGAAAGGCAGATTGATGATAATTGGCACACTTAATATAATTAGGCATATTTTTTTAAGTGTATGAGTGCTAACTTATAGTAATATAGGAATGAAAATTAAAACATTTCAACTTCGTCATATATCATTATGATTACCTGTCTGCACA
>NC_090730.1:179165740-179172396 GCF_036898095.1 Palaemon carinicauda
ATCTTGCTGTCAATTCTCAAAAAATAATTTCTCTTCAAAGAAAGCATATATTCAAACGTACCCAAATAGTCACTATAGGTTTAAATGCCAGACATGAATGCAGAGCCAAACAATTATCCTTATTTCACACGAATGGTGAAGTTGCAGACACTACAAAAAACCATTAAGCTTGAGTAGTACTCAAATTCCAGTTCAGCGGATTGCCAAGCAAGGACGTTTCTAATAGGCCACCAAAACCTTGGAGCTTGAAAGGTTGTTGAGAATACTAGAAACGACAGATATGGACCAAGAGATCTCTTTTCACGATCCTCGGTATTATTATTATTATTATTATTATTATTATTATTATTAGTAGTAGTAGTAGTAGTAGTAGTAGTAGTAGTAGTAGTAGTAGTAGTAGTAGTAGTAGTAGTAGTAGTAGTAGTAGTATTGAGTATACATACTAATTTCCCGTATATCAGAATAATACTCATAATTTATTAGTTAACGCCTATGAAAAAAATACAAAAATCAACTGAGGTGACAACTTGGAGGAAGGGGCTATGAAATGATAACATATGAATATTTATAAGTTCACACTCTTCAAAAAAACGAGTCACATACAAACATGAAGAGGATTTTTAGTTCATGCAGTCACTTTTTGACAGCCAACAGACTCTCGGTCGGAATATAAAGCTGTCACACATGAAAAATGTGAAGCAATGAATCATAAGTGAAAGGGAAAAAGAGAGAAAAGAGAAAACTGGAGTTTTAAAAGAGCTGTAGGGAGTTGTTTATTGGGAAACAAGGATAATTTTTTTATAGTAAAAATTATTAAACTTACTTAGAAACTAGATGAATGGAATTAAAAAAGGGAATGCTATGAACAATTGTTTTATGAAAAAAATATATGGTAAAATAAATCTCTTAAATTTGAATTACTATGTATTCAAAGGATATGCCACATTCGACAAAGTAATGACAAAACCTTATCTATCGAAAATACCTAATAAGCATATATCGAATTCTCAGCAAAATTAGGAAGGTCATATCAATCTTACACAAGTAGGGAATACACACAAGATAGCTCACCAGTGAAGGTTGTATACAATTCCACTGGTCCTACAGTTGAGTCTAACTGCTTCATCATTTAAGCTTGATAGGCTGATGTATTGAAGTTAATTCTGTATTCGACGCTGCATACATTCATTCCATGGCATTCCGTTTCTAGACAGAGGAAACTCTGTTAAAACAGTTGTTTTATCGAGAGTAATACATTTATTCAAAACAATAAAACATATTTGCCATTTATAAACTATGCAAGTGTGTTATTCACACGAGTGCTTGTGTGTTTTTTAGGTTTTTTGGGCGTTTTGATTGAATCGTTCATATTACTAGATTTCTTATTACTTAAACTAAATAAATAGGAGGACCTAATATGATTACCTTTTCTAACGATGAGAATTTTCATATTATTTTTTTCAGTCATAACTAGTTAACAACCGAAGCACTTCAACTACCATTTTAAGTGAAATATGTCGGGTGATATCCGCAGACTTTTACATCTTTCATACATTAGTAATGGTATAAATATTCTCCTACTTATATCGTGACTTACTACTAAATCGTCTTGTGATTTTCCACTTCTTCATTAACCAGTTGATTTGTTTTTATCGATATTGACTATTAAGAGAATAAATAAGAAAATTATTTCATACAAGTGGTTTTGTAAATTACTGAAACAAATCTCATCTGTTTCAAAATTATATCTCAAATAATTAAGATTTTTTGATTGATAATATGGAGTATGAGAATCATGATATTATAAAGTTTTTGAAGAAAAACCTATTTGAATTTATACAGTTAATTACTACAAAAAAAAATATTTTAATCATATTACTGCATTATATATTTCTAAGCTCAATTATTTAATTACATAAATAGCCACCAATTAGGTACACCATGAAGGCTTTCGTCTTGTGTAACTAAGTTATGCAACACAAGTCTTGACTCCAGTTGCAAAGTTAATTGATTTCCATCCAATTCAATTAAGGGCTTTATTAAGTCGAGAATGCATGTGTAATCATGCTCAACCCGTCACCTATTTCATTATGAACGGCATGTAATGAAGTAATTGCTCTCTCTCTCTCTCTCTCTCTCTCTCTCTCTCTCTCTCTCTCTCTCTCTCTCTTTTACACTCTAACAGATACGGATATGAATACACACACACGATCAGAATAAAGTCACCCACCATCACCAATCTTCAGTGGCTAGCATGGGAATGAAAATTAACCTAGACCTTGAAATGAATAAGAATGTGTCTGGGGCCCTTAGCCTGCAGTGGAGTAAGAACAGTTGTATATGTTGTTGTTTTGTATATATATATATATATATATATATACACGTATATATATATATATATATATATATAATATATATACATATATATATTTATATATATACATATATATGCATATATATATATATATATATATATAAGAGTACGTTTCCCTACTTTTTGTTGTTTTCATACATGATAGCTGACTTACACGTAACTTTTCAAATTCTAAGATTGTACATTAGGAAAATATAATAATAAAAACAAAATATTCATACATTGAAAATATTAAAAAAAATTAAAATATGAAAACACGAAATCAACGACAAAATACCATCGTGACATAATGCATAAAAATATGAAGAGAAATTGTTTTACCAATTCAAAATACGCAAATATCGTAAATTTTTTATCCTTGTTGTGTGAAAGACCTGATTGATTACACAGAACCCAAAAGTAAATTTAGTCCATAAAGAAAAGGGATCCGAATATCTTGGAAAATATTGAGTTGTCACTGAATCACGTGATACTCAGCATCTCTTGTGAATAAGAAACGGAAAATGTATATTTTGTCCTGAAGTGACAAACATAAAACGCTCCAAACGAACTCCAATCAAAATATGATTCTTCACATTTTTTCTTAAATAAAAACATTGCCCCACATTTAAACTTAACACCAAATTTGAGAAAGTTAACATGTCTTGTTTTACTTTTCTTATGTTTCTACATATTTGTGTAGAACCTTGTTTATATGAATGATTAATAACTATATATGATATATATTTTGAGAATAGTTATTAGCGGTTTTTAAAGTTTTCCTTACTGTATAGTTATTGTATTTCAGTTTAGGAAAACTTGATTACATCTTACAACCTACAGTAAATATATTTGCTGAAGGACAATACACATACATTTTACTGAGGCTAGTATAATGTATTATCACTTATAAATCTATAAGTGAACGTGTATATATATATATATATATGTATATATATATATATATTTATATATATATATATATATATATGTATGTGTGTTTGTGTGTGTGCATATTATATATATATATATATATATATACATATATATATATATATATATATATGTTTGTGTGTGTGTATGTTTGTACATTGTACATACATTCATTTCACCTTAACATTGAAATTATCACCCTAACATAGCAAACACTAGAGACTGAATTAAAAATGACACGAAAATATATTATGAACATAAAGATATAACCCTATCCTATTTTTCTTGGTAAACATGGGACTGATTAAATAATGCTGGCATGGAAGATGTAAACACCTGATATATTTTCAGACTACCATATACAATATAGGGACTTTTCCTATTCATTTCATATTCTCTCGATGAATCTATATAGGAATGACGGCTTTACATCCAAAACATCAAAATAATTCTCATTTGGAGCGCAATACAAGTTTATCTTATTACACAACGTGTTTTCTAAGTCGATAAACAAGTTTATATCTCTGTAAAAATATGACGTAGATGTACGCAAGTTTTTCATGTTGGATACTCTGGATTTTCACTTGTATAACGTATAGGGATAAAATACACGTCATATATATATATATATATATATATGTATATATGTATATATATATATATCTATATATATATATATATATATGTGTGTGTGTGTGTATGTGCGTGTGTATATATATATATATATATATACATATATATATATATATATGTATATATATAAATACAGCATATATATATATATATATGTGTGTGTGTGTGTCTGTGTGTGTGTTTGTATGTGCATGTATATATATATATATATATGTGTGTGTGTGTGTGTCTGTGTATGTGTTTGTATGTGCATATATATATATATATATATTTATATATATATATATATATATTTATATATATATATATATATATATTTACGGATATATGTATGTATATATATATATATGTATATATATATATATATATATAAATGAGAGAGAGAGAGAGAGAGAGAGAGAGAGAGAGAGATATGCGTGCAAACCTCACTGCCAAGCACAGTAATATAGACTAATGTCTCTTTTATATGCTTATCCCCTAAACCTGATAGGAAATATGTAAACAACACATACTGACACTGAATTTCATTGGTAAGACACTAACAAATATTGATAGATTTATTATATGTATTTTCACTTAAATTATCTTTGATAAATACGTAAAACTACACCACAACTTATTTTTTTTAAATACAGTTGTTTATACAATTAGCTTAAATAAGTTAAGCATTCTAGTCTGGGCAAAAAATTAAAATCAAAATAATTTAAGAAACATGATCAGAGGGAGACTCTGAAAGTGTCATTTAGGCATCAAATATACTGAAAGTATAATTATATTTTGACTTGTTTGTCGTGACCACAATTAATGTTATCGTGACTAGACTCAGAAAGTTATAGTTATTCGTGTGGCGTGTGGAAGCCGAGCAAACGATATGAGCTTGAAATGTTAATCATTTTTTTTTTCCTAAGGGGATATTATTATAATGAACATTTTGTCACTTGAGGCCTTTATATTATAGTAGAGTTTAGGACCTGGTGTTTCTGATTATTTATTATTATACATCCAGGAGTATTTTTTTTAATATTAATTATAAAGAGTTATCTATGCAGTTTCATAACAGTTAAGATTACTATATTCGCTTTAGTAGATATATGCATAATTTTCCATTTATCTCAATCAAAGATTGAGAAAAAAATACATTAATATCTTTATGCAATCATCTTGTATAGAATTCGACCCTCTAGAAAGGAAAATAATCAGAATTCCTAATTTTCAATTATTTTCAAGTGTAATTCACAATTGCTCATTGCGATATTTAGAATAAATCCTCTATTTATTTTTAAATCTATGTTTTTCCTGATATTCTGCATAAAAGTACTCAAAATATGCCTACCTCTTCTTCATTATAAATCAAATCACCTTCATAAAACAAAAATTCTATGTTGAATCTTTCTTGTGTAGATGTTTTACGTGCATGAATTTACTTCAGTTTAACAGATATTATGCAAACAAAATTTCAATTTAGCTCATTTCGAGACTACAGTTAATCTAAAGAAAATTTTATTAGAAGAAACAATGATGCCGTCAAAAAATGAGTTTACTATACACACGTAATGAAAATGTTTAGTGCTCTTTACATCAAACAAAATGATTCTATTTCATTAATACGAACATGAGAGCTATTTGGACTTTAAAATAGATCTCTTTTGTTATAGAATAACCAACTTATTTTCTGTAGAAGAAATCTATGAAAAATTATTTACAATTTAGACAAGGTTAGATGGTCAACCATAAGCGAATCAAAATATCACGTATTATCAAATATTTAATTTTAATTTGTAGAGTGATAAGCCAAAAACATTGGGCTATATTCCCTTGTTCTAACGTTTCTGCAATGGTTAACTGGACATCATATTTTAAAGTTTGGCTGGAAGGTTGCTGCCTCTACTGTAGAACTCTAGTATGACATATTCCTTTTTTTATTCTTTTGA
The DNA here is from genome assembly GCF_036898095.1 of Palaemon carinicauda. Classification (NCBI taxonomy): domain Eukaryota; kingdom Metazoa; phylum Arthropoda; class Malacostraca; order Decapoda; family Palaemonidae; genus Palaemon; species Palaemon carinicauda. The sequence goes on from NC_090730.1 coordinate 179,171,591, forward strand.
TTCGATGAAAAGAGATTTCGCTTTTGGCTGCCTTAAAAAAGGTTCTGGACTGAGGTCAGAGATTGAAAATAAAAACTTTTGAGAATTGGAAATGTTACTGGTAGGATTTTAGGGAAATTTGGATTGTGTTGGCATGCTGAAAAATAAATTTCTTAAAGGTAAAGTTTCCTCCCTTATATTTTTGATTAATGAAAAACAAAGTTATCTCAATCCTCATAGTTTATGGTAATTTGTTTCATGTCAAATTATAAGTGATTATACTTAACTATTTATTTCAAAATCATGATGCACAAAAACAATCAAACAGGGTGGTAAATATTACAGTACCTCCAAAAATGGATATAGTTGAAGATAAGAAAGACCGAGGATAATCTTATCTTATCCGTATTGGTATTTTAATGTTTTTAAACATTAAGTAGAGGCTGTCTCAAGAAAGAATTCTCAGTGATTTTAGGGTCTTAGTAGCGTTTTAAACATTATAGAGGCTTTCCACTAAGTGCAAGTTGGTATGAATAACAGAGTAATTAAAAAGCAAGTACTCGACCAACGTTCTATATAAGATCATAAAAGAATTAGCGGATTTTTTAAATCTTGTTTATATTATTATTATTATTATTATTATTATTATTATTATTATTATTATTATTATTATTATTATTATTATTATTATTACCTGCTGAGCTACAACCCTAGTTGGGAAAGCAGGATACTATAAGCCCAGAGCAGGGAAAATAGCCCAGTGAGGGAAGGAAACCAGGAAAATAGAATATCCTAAGAACAGTAACAACGCCAAAATAAACATTTCC
>NC_090730.1:179185396-179205396 GCF_036898095.1 Palaemon carinicauda
CAACTATATCCTTTTTTGAAGGTACTGTAATATTTAACGCTCTGTTTGATTTCTTTTGTTGATTATGAGTTTAGAATAAATAGTGAAGTGTAATCGCTTATATTTTGACGTGAAATAAATTACCATAAACTTTGAGGATTGAGATGACTTAATTTTTTTTTCGTTAATTAAAATTATGATGGAGGAAACTTTACATTCAAGAAATTTATTTTTCAGCATGCCAACGCACTCCAAATTTCCCCCAAAATCCTACCAGTAACATTTCCAATTCTCAAAACTTTTTATTTTCAATTTAACTCTGACCTCAGTCCAGAACCTTTTTATAAGGCAGCCAAACACGAAATCTCTTTTCACCAAATCAAAGGAATAAAAAAGGGAATATGTCATACTAGAGTTCTACAGTAGAGGCAATAACGTTCCAGCCAAACATTAAAATATGATATCCAGTTAACCATTGCAGAAATGTTAGAGTACGGGACTGAAACCCACTGTTTTTTCACTATGCAAATTAAAATTGAATATTTGATAATATATGATACTTTGATTCCCTTATGTTTAAATTGTAGATAAATTTTCATAGAATTCTGGTTATTTTTCGCTTCTAAAGGTAGACTTCTATTAAAGATGATTGTATGAAAAAAATAATGTAGGTTTTCTTAGGATTTAAGTGTTATAAGGGGAAAACATAGTGTATATCTGCTAAAGCGAATATAGTATTCTTAACTCGTATGAAAATTCATAGATAATTCTTTATATTTACTATAAAAAAAAAATTCTTCGATGTATAATATTAAATAATTACAGACACTAGGTCTTAAACTCTACAACATAAAGGTCTCAAGTGAAAAAAAATTCATTATAATGATTCCCCCTTTAAATAAAAATAAATAATTAACATTTCAAGCTCACATCTTTTACTTGGCTTCCACACGCCACACGAATAATTATAAATTTCTGAGTCTAGTCACGATAACATTAATTGTAGTCACGACAAACAAGTCAAAATAAAATTATACTTTCACTATATTTAATGCCTAAACGACACTTTCAAGGTCTCCTTCTAATAATTATATCTTTGAAACTATTTTATTTTTATTTTTGGCCTGAGAATGATATTTTTTATTTTAAACCAAATATTTAAATAATTGTATTAAAAACAATGTAGTGTAGTTTTACGTTTTTATCAAAATTACCATAAGTAAAAATATACATATCATATCTGTCAATGTTGGTAAAAATATTACCAAAGAAACTCAGTGTTAGTATCTGTTGTTTACAAATTTCATATCAAAATTTAAGGGATAAGCATATAAAAGAGACATGTTAGTTTATGGTAGTCTATATTTCTCTGCTTGGTAGTGAGGTTTGCATGAATCTCTTTCTCTCTCTCTCTCTCTCTCTCTCTCTCTCTCTCTCTCTCTCTCTCTCTCTCTCTCTCTCTCTCTCTCTCTCTCTCTCTCTCTCTCTCTCTCATGTATATATATATATATATATATATATATATATATATATATATATATATATATATATATATATATATATATATATATATATATATATATATATATATATACACGAACACACACGTACACACACACACACACACACACACATATATATATATATATATATATATATATATATATATATATATATATATATATATGTATATATATATATATATATATATATATATATATATATATATATATATATACATATATATATATATATATATATATATATATATATATATATATATATATATATATATATATATATATATATATATACGCAAACACACGCCCCCACACACACATATATCTATCTATTTATATATATATACATATATATATATATATATATATATATATATATATATATATATATATATATATATATATATATATATATATATACATACTATATATATATATATATATATATATATATATATATATATATATATATATATATATATATATATATATATATATATATATATATATATACACGCACACACACGCACACAAACACAGACACAAACACACACACACACACACACACACATATATATATATATATATATATATATATATATATATATATATATATATATATATATATATATATACGCACACACACGCCCACACATACACACATATATCTATATATCTATTTATATATACATATATATATATATATATATATATATATATATATATACATACATATATATATATATATATATATATATATATATATATATATATTCAAATAAGCCATATATATTTTCGATAAATTAATTACTGGATTCTCTTAACGACCTCGGGATCAGAGCCCCAGGCGGAATCACACACACACACACACATATATATATATATATATATATATATATATATATATATATATATATATATATATATATATATATATATATATATATATATATGCGTATATATATATATATATATATATATATATATATATATATATATATATACATATATATATATATATATATATATATATATATATATATATATATATATATATATACACACACATATATATATATATATATATATATATATATATATATATATATATATATATATATATATATTTTCAGTTATAAAGTTATTAATGGAAATGCATTAAACTAATCTTAGAAAAAATGTATATTAAGTGTCCTCCTGGAAATATATTTAATTTAAGTTGCATGATGTAATCCAAATTAAAAAAAAAAAGTTTAATAATTATATAGTGAAGAACACCTTAGAAAAACACTGACATCCATCTTTATAATATATACCTAATACAGGGTAAAAGTGTATAATGATTCATATGAACAAGGTTACACATAAATAGATAAAAACATGAAAAAAGTAAAACAAGACGTGTTAGCTCTCTCAAATTTGATGCAAAGATTGAATGTGGGACCATGTTTGTATTTTTACCGAAATATGAAGAATCGCATTTTGATTAGAGTTCGCTTTGAAGCTTTTCATGTTTGGTCGTTTCATGATAAAACATGATTTTTTTTTTCTATTTTCAGAAGAAGAATAATACTGGAGTCAAAGACAACTCAATATTTTCCAAGATATTCGGATCACTGTTCTTTATTGAATAAATTCGCTTTTGGATTCTTTGTAATCAATCAGTTCTTTCACACAGCAACGGTTAAATATTGACAATATTCGCGTATTTTGAATTGGTAAAACAATTTCTCTTCACATCATTATGCATTCTATCACGATAGTACTTTGTCGTTGATTTCGTGATTTCATATCTTAATTTTTTTTAATATTTTCAATGTATGAATATTTTGTTTATCTTATTACATTTTCATAATGTACAATCTTGAAAATTGAAAAGTTACGTGTAAGTCACTAATCATGCATAAAAACAACAAAAAGTAGGGATACATACTCATATATACACACACACATATATATATATATATATATATATATATATATATATATATATATATATATATATATATATATATATATATATATATATGTATGTATATATATATATATGTATATATATATATATATATATATATATATATATATATATATATATATATATATATATATATACATATATATATATACATACGTATATATATATATATATATATATATATATATATATATATATATATATATATGTATATATATATATATATATATATATATATATATATATATATATATATATATATATATATATATACATATATATATATATATATATATATATATATATATATATATACATATATATATATATATATATATATATATATATATATATATATATATATATATATGTATGTATGTATATATATATATATATATATATATATATATATATATATATATATATATATATATATATATATATATATATATATATATATATATATATATATATATATATATATATATATATACATATATACACACAAAAAACAACAACATATGCAACTGTTCTTACTCCACTGCAGGCTAAGGACCTTAGACACATTCTTATTCATTTCTGGGTCTAGGTCAATTCTCATTCCTATGCTAGCCACTCAAGATTTGTGATGGTGGGAGACTTTAGTCTGATCGGTCACAGCTCATCAACCTAGTAAAGGTGAGCCTACTAGAACAGCTTTGCTGATCATGGGGATACACAAACCCTTCCAACGGGTGAGAGAGAGAGAGAGAGAGAGAGAGAGAGAGAGAGAGAGAGAGAGAGAGAGAGAGAGAGAGAGAGAGAGAGAGAGAGAGAGAGCAGTTACTCCATTACATGACTTTCATAATGAAATAGGTGACGGGTTAAGCATGATTACACATACATTCTCGAGTCAACAAAGCCCTTAATTGAATTGGATGGAAATCAATTAACTTTGCAACTGGAATCAAGACATATGTTGCATAACTTAGTTACACAAGACGAAGGCTTTGATGTTATAAGTAATTGGTTGTTATTTATCTAAAAAAAAAAAAAACTAATTTAGCTTAAAAATATATAATGCAGTACTATGATTAGAATAACCATTTTTTTTCTACTTGTTAATCGTATCCATTCAAACGGGACTCTTTCCAAGAAGTTTGCAATATCACGATCCTTTTACTCAATATTATCATCCAGAAAATCTTAAGGATTTAATGTTTCATTCCGAAACAGTCAAGGTTTATGTCTGTAATTTACACAATCACATATATGAAATAATTTTTTTATATAGTATATTAATAATCAAGATCCATTAAAAAAAATTAACTGATTAATGAAGAAGTGGAAAATCACAAGAAGAGTTAGTAGTAAGTCCCGATCTAAGTAGAAGGAAAATATTTATACCATTACAAATGTATGAAAGATGTAAAAGTCTGCGGATATCACCCGACATATTTCACTTAAAATGGTAGTTAGAGTGCTTAGGTTGTTAACTAGTTATGACTGAAAAATTTGTATGGAAACTCTTATCGTTAGAAAAGGTAATCTTATAGAGTATTCCTATTCATTCAATTTAAGTAGTAGAAAATGTAGTAATATGAATGATCCAATCAAAACGCCAAAACAACTCAAGCACTTGTGTGAATAACACACTTGCATAGTTCATAAATAGCAAATAATGTTTTAATTGTTTGAATGGATGAGTAAATGACATTTGAATGGGGAACTTTATTTGTAAGACTCTCCATGAAACAACTGTTTTAACAGAGTTTCCAATGCCCAGAAACGGAATGCCACGGAATGAATGCTTGCCGTACCGAATACAGAATGAATACAGAAAGTCAGCCTATCAAGCTTAAATGATGAAGCAGTTAGACTCAACTGTAGAAACAATAGAATTGTATACATCCTTTACTGGTGAGTTATCTTGTTTCTATTCCCTACTTGTGTTAGAGTAATATGACCTTACTAATTTTGCTGATAATTCGATATAAGCTTATTAGGTATTTTCGATAGACAAGGTTTTGACATTACTCTGTCGAATGTGGCATATCCTTTGAATGCATAGTAATTAAAATCTATGAGATTACTTTTATTATATATTTCTCATGCAAAAATTTTTCATAACATTTCATTTTTAATTCCATTCATCTAGTTTCTTCGTAGAGTTTAATAATTTGTTACTAAAAAAATCATCCCTGTTTCAAAATAAACAACTCTTCACAGCTCTCTTTTCCAAGTCCCGTTTGCTCTTTTCTGTTTTTTTCCTCTTCGCTTATGATTCATTGCTTCACCTTTTTCGTGTGTGACAGTTTTACATTCTGACAGAGAGTCTGTTGACTGTCAAACATTGACTGCATGAACTCAAAAACCTCTTCATGCTTGTATGTGACTCGTTTTTAAAAGAGCGTGAAATTTTAAACATTCAAATGTTACCATATCTTCTTCCCTTCCTCCAAGTTGTCACCTTAGTTGATTTGTATATTTTGCATACGCATTTACTAGTAAATTGTCATTGTTATTTTGATGAACGGGAAATTCTTCAATATAAACAACAACAATAATAATAATAATAATAATAATAATAATAATAATAATAATAATAATAATATTAATAATAATAATAATAATAATAATAATAATGATAATAATAATAATAATAATAATAATAATAATAATAATAATAATAATAATTACTTAAGATCACGAAGAATGATCTCTTGGTCCAAACCTCTTATTTCAAGCATACTGAACAATCTTTCAATCTCAAATGTTGTGGTGGCCTATTGGAAACGTATCCTCCCTGGCAATCTGCCGAACTAGAATTCGAGTAAGATTCAAGCATAATAGCTTCTTGTAGTGTTTTCAACCTCACCTTCCGTGTAAGATAAGGATATTTGTTTGGCCTCGCCATTCAAGTGCTGTATTTAAACCTTCATCTGGCTGTTTAAGTATTTTTGAATACATGCTTTCCTTGAAGAGACAAAATTTAAGGGACTTGACAGCAAGATCCATAACTAGGTGACTTTATGACGTGATGTTATATCATCGGATATCATTCAATTCTAGCAATGTAAGTTATCTAAATATTTTTCAACGTTTTATAAAATAATGTCAAGAAAGTTAGCATTTGTAGATTAAATTCTTAATAGTACAAATAATCATTTCGTTTACTATTCAAAATTATATATTTTTTATAACAAAAAACTCCAACCATCTGTATGCTTTCCAATCAAACTTCAAAGTAGAGTAGCCTTGAATGTAATGAAAAGAAAAAATTTAAGCAATCCATTCCTGCCTTAGCTGAGAGATCCATTCACCAACCCATTGACAGCTATTTCGACATCCAGTCTCCACCTCATATATCTTTCCTTAATTTTCGACGCTGTGGTTCTGGGCCATTACGAAGCGAGGCTGCTGCCACACACTGATATTACTAGTTAGCTGCATGATTTCTCTCACTAGGTATTTGTTGTCTATTTGTATTCTTCTATTTACTTCGTCAGTTTATATATATATATATATATATATATATATATATATATATATATATATATATATATATATATATATATATATATATATATATATATGTGTATAGGCTGCTTAGAGATATGTACTAGTCAGACGGGTGATTTTAATCAATGGTTAGTGCACCACACTATTAAAGGCTCATCCATTTCTATCTTGGCTAAAGGGTTGAAATATATGGGAAATTAGGTCCCAAATACTTGAAATCCGTCAGACTGCTTCAATGCTGACACTGACATAAGTTTGGTTCGGAAAAAAATTAAACAGGAATGTTTTGAATTAAAAGTAAATGAAATAAAACTTGACCCACAAGGTTTGAAAGTTAAATGCTAAAAGTTATTATTTCAAACTTGGAATAGATTTAATTTTATTGCTTGGAAAAATATGGCTAAAAGCCACCCGTGCATATACTTATAATTGAGTAATATTTTAGTTTACATATTCTTTAGTGGGGGACACTTTTTTTTTTTGTATTTATATAACTATAAGGGTACTTTTTATAGATCTATTAACTAAGATTTTCTACCTGTATGGGCATAGGGGAAAGTAAATCTTCAACCTTGATTAGAAAGTTTTTAAGATAGAAAAGTGGACATAGGTAATCTGTAAATAGGAATTTAATGTATATTGGTAGAAATGCTAGTTTTAAATACCAGGCTCATATTATTTACCAGTTCATTACTAATACTATAGGCCTCCTAACTGATTGTATGGTATTTAAAACATTGCTCTACGGCCATGGAGACCATACCTCCTCCTAATATAAATACAGCATCTTGATATTATGTAAAATTTACTATTACGTAATTTCTCACAAAACCACATCTTAGTAATTTTTCGTACCCAATAGTCCTTTTGCAAGGGATAATTATCAGGAGGAAAATAATCTAAGTTCCAATAATTTCTTGTCATTTGTAATAAATTTTTTAATAGCCTGATGCCCAATAATACAATAGGAAATTAAATTTGTAGAAAGGTTTTCTTGGGATTTTCAAATTAGTTTGACCTTTGCTTTAAAATGTGATTATTCTTTTAGATTAAGGCGGGAGGCTTTGCTAATGATTTTTCATGGTATAAAACAATCTGGAAAATTCATAGGGTGATATTTTGATTTATTTAATAGTTAATATATAATCAATAACCATATTTCTTTCTAACTGTAACTGGTATTAAGTAGCTCTTTTGCATTGGCTTTTAACTTAATCTTAACAATCGACTCTTTGGAACATTATTTTGGTATTCCATAATTCTAGTTTTATTGCCAGTTGTTTAACCAGTATTTATTTAATTTCTAAAACAAATTCAGTCCATTATTTCATATTAAGCCTATACAAATGTTTATGCAGGTTTGAATACAGGTATAGATAAATTAAGGTTAAAATAGTTCAAGTTAAAAGGGCTGAAATCATTGTTTTTTTATCTTGTATAATAAATAAGCCTTTTGTAGCTAACACAAGGCTTCTCTTTCCCGTTGCCATATCATGTTTGAATTACTAATGTAGTTTCAGCGCAAGGATTTTTAGATATTTCCTGAACTTAAAATCCAAAATGATTTTGAAAATATATCAATACCTGGTACAGATAGTTAAAAACAATCTTGAACAAATGTTTGAGCCCAAGGTAGATGTTTATTTAAGGTAGTGGTATGACTTTTCTTATTTATTCAATTATCATGAAATCTAATGATTGCATTTTTTTTTTTTTTTTGCAGCTTATTATGGTTCGGGAATGCAGCTTCATGATGTAGCGAAATCAAGGTTTACTCCAACCAGGTGAGGGCTTTCAAATTAATCAGTAATTGCTGGAAGTGCTTGTGAGGTTCTATTAATCCCAAGCAGTTCATGAGAAGGAGACAAATAAGCATTTGACACTCAAGAAGGATGGTGAAGGAGAGAGCATGTCGGAGAAATGGATGGTGAAAGAACAGAACCAGTCGGAGAGATAGACGGTGAAGAAGAAAACATCTCTTGAGCGGGAAGGTGAAGAGACACGTCGGAGAGAGGAGTACATCAAATGCACGGCTAAAGTGAGAATATGTCAGAGTAAGACGGGAAAGGAGAACACATGTCAGAAGGACAGAAATGGAGAAATGAACTTAATCCTAAATGAACTAAATCCTAAGGCTGCTGAACAAAGAGAAAAAGAGAAAACATGGCAAAGAGACAGGTTTTCATCCGAATGAAAAAGAAAATAGAAGAAAATTTGTCAAATGGTATTTAATCTATTTAATGACACAACAAATAGAAGAAAATTTGTCAAATGGTATTTAATCTATTTAATGACACGACACGATTTTAAAGTGAAAAAGAATAATATGCAAAGGTGCTCTTGTATATATTTATTCCCTATAATAATTATTTTACCCTCAGGCGTAATGGTGAGTCTCCCTCCTGCATGCAACTATTTTGTGGTGTGACTGCAACTTCACTATGTACACCAGAACCTGCCTTTCTCTCTATAGGCGGCACGCTAGTCTGCAACTTCACTATGTACACCAGAACCTGCCTTTCTCTCTATAGGCGGCACGCTAGTCTGCATCTCTTTCTCCAGATCTGTCTCTCCCGGCGGCACGCCAGTCTGCATCTCTCTCTCTCTAGGTGGCACGCCAGTCTGCATCTCTCTCTCTCTCTCGGCGGCACGCCAGTCTGCATTTCTCTCTCTCGGCGGCACGCCAGTCTGCATCTCTCTCTCTCTCTCTCTCTAGGCGGCACGCCAGTCTGCATCTCTCTCTCTCTCTCTCTAGGCGGCACGCCAGTCTGCATCTCTCTCTCTCTCTCTCTCTAGGCGGCACGCCAGTCTGCATCTCTCTCTCTCTCTCTCTAGGCGGCACGCCAGTCTGCATCTCTCTCTCTCTCTCTCTAGGCGGCACGCCAGTCTGCATCTCTCTCTCTCTCTCTCTAGGCGGCACGCCAGTCTGCATCTCTCTCTCTCTCTCTAGGCGGCACGCCAGTCTGCATCTCTCTCTCTCTCTCTAGGCGGCACGCCAGTCTGCATCTCTCTCTCTCTCTCTAGGCGGCACGCCAGTCTGCATCTCTCTCTCTCTCTCTAGGCGGCACGCCAGTCTGCATCTCTCTCTCTCTCTCTAGGCGGCACGCCAGTCTGCATCTCTCTCTCTCTCTCTAGGCGGCACGCGTGTCTGCATCTCTCTCTCTCTAGGCGGCACGCGTGTCTGCATCTCTCTCTCTCTAGGCGGCACGCGTGTCTGCATCTCTCTCTCTCTAGGCGGCACGCGTGTCTGCATCTCTCTCTCTCTAGGCGGCACGCGTGTCTGCATCTCTCTCTCTCTAGGCGGCACGCGTGTCTGCATCTCTCTCTCTCTAGGCGGCACGCGTGTCTGCATCTCTCTCTCTCTCTAGGCGGCACGCGTGTCTGCATCTCTCTCTAGGCGGCACGCGTGTCTGCATCTCTCTCTAGGCGGCACGCGTGTCTGCATCTCTCTCTAGGCGGCACGCGTGTCTGCATCTCTCTCTCAAGGCGGCACGCCAGTTTGCATCTACAACGCTATCCTGCTTCGGCTCTCCATTTCTGAAAGAGCAAAACATCAATTCTTCTATGATTTTAGAGCAACTACAGACTCCATAGAGCATATGACCAATTTTTGTGCAACAGTTAATAAGCTCCAACCTAATTCTACATCAATTTCTAAATGTTTGCTTCACTTAACGTGAATTCATATAAAAGATTTAAAAAAAATTAAGTTATTGCCCCACAATCAGCTTTGAAATCTTTACTATATCAAAAGCCAGTGTCTGCATGTAATTTGAGCCACCTACCATATGTTTCCTAAAATACTAATACTTAGCTCAGGACCAAATAATGATAAGTAAAAAAGTTCAATTTATATTTCTCATGCAGGCGTTCATTAAGGTTTATTAACTAAATAACCTATGTCAATTGAAAATTCAACTTATGACTTTTGGTAGAAATATTTTCGACTTTTACAAAGTATGAAGAGTTTATATTCTCGTCGAAAATTGATATAGGCCCCTGATACAAAAAGGAAAACCTTTTGCAGTATACTAGTTTTTGTAGAAACAAATGGACAGGATCATATGATACCCATTCTGTTTTGCCTTATCTGTATTTTTCACATAACGATACGATCACAATATGTAATGAAAAATCGTTTCTACCTACATATGCTGATATGATAATTGAAGTTTTTCAAACATTTTAATTATTATAAGAAAGTATATTATAATGCAGCAATAACTAGATTTTCAAATATTTTTGCTAGTAAAATTTATTAATATTGATACAACAACAATTAAATATATAACAAATATATAACAATTAAATATATATTACAAGGCAATGGTTTTAAGACATGTATTTGCTAATCGGAACAAGCAGTGAAGACTTGTTTAACCATGAAAGTTTTAAAGTATTCGCCCAAAAACCTTTGCTCATGATATTTAGTTTGAATTTAAAGTTTTGTTCTTGATATTTAGTTGAAACAAAGTTTCCTTCTTGATATTTAGTTTGAATAGTTTTGTTCATGATTTTCAGTTTAAAGTATTAAAATTTTGTTCTTGATATTTAGTTAAACAAATAAAGTTCACGATAAATATTGTACCTAAACTTACTTCATGAATTTGATTCTTGCTCGAATACTTAACCCTTGAAGGGCTTCAACGTGATTGTTTCCATAAAGCCATCTGATCCTCCCACACTCGGACCATTGTGAAGCAGACAGTCTTTTTTTTCTCTCATATTCCTGAAAATGTGATAAAAATTACCATCAACATTTTAAAAATGAGGAATCACCGATTAATATTGGCACATACTGAAAAACACTAGTTGTACTCTTAAAACAATGTCAATTTTATAGGATTTTGCAACAGAATCTGATAAAACATGCTAATATCAAACACTAATGAAATGACAGATTCAAGAGTAATTATACTGTTAAATGGCCATATTAGATGCCACTTCCATCCCAAAATGAAATTCAAGATTAAGAAAAAAGGTGAATCACTTGATAATGAATGTTATTGAAACAGAAATTCCTGAAATTGTCTTGACAATTAGAATGTGAAGAATCTATGTGAATAAATTGGTTTAAAATTGAATTCACCTATCACGAACTTGTGCAATATTTATATGAAAGTATTAGAAATATTCTCAAGCACTTCTAAAACAAAAACTTTATAGTTCCTATATGTAAGATCTCTTCGAATGATTACATTAATCATAAATAATATTTGAGCAGATAAAAAGCAGCTTAAGCTGAAATGAAAATACTGAAAAACTATCAAGCAATAAGCCTGATAGCAGAAAATGAAAACATTCAGTCCTGATCAAAATAAGCTTTACCACTATCTCGTTAAATCTATTCTTCACTCTTATTTTCCCAACGTATTGATTCTAGTGTTACCTTATGCAAGTGTGACGTGCAACATTTTCGAAAGTCGAGGCAGCTTATGCTATATAATGCACTAGCTACTACGATGTCTACAGCCTTTACCCATTTATAAACGGGGCAATAATCCATAGCATATTCACATTTTAATTTATTTTTTGAAAACACTAAATACTCTTAATGATTTTATTCCTTTACCTAATTCAGAATGATTCAATTGTACTGCGACTGCCTGTAGTGGTAAGTCATCTTCGGATAATTACTATTAGAAAGCACAAAATATTCCTTACTATGGAAAATTCAATGCATTATTGTGCTAAAATATTGCAGCTTAGATAAAAAAAAAACTAGCAGCTTCAAATGATTAAATTTGATACAATTTATTGAAAAAAAGGAAAATTAAGGGCACACATTGAATGATGCTAAACTGGCTGACTAGGCTGCCAGTGAATGCACTTGAATGCAAAGTCCTAGTTGATTTAATAAACCTAAAAATAAAAAAAACAATCACGTCACAAAATTATCCTATTTACCACAAACCGATAAAAAACTATTTCGATGCATCGTTAGACAGATTTTATCCAAGAACCCCTTAGTGTGATACTTTACAGATCTAAAAAAAATGTATTAGTAATCCTAAATTTTCTTTTTTGTATGATTCTTATTTCACATAGTATTAATATAGCATTTCACTAGTAACATTGTACATTTAGCCTACTTTGAAATCTAGCAGGGGAGTAGGTTGTTAATTCTAGCCAGCCAAAAAACAAACCATACTTTAGTAAGTCAATATTTTTAAGTACCAAAATTTAATACAATATTTTATTTTATTTTGCAACCTTTTCAATCTCAAGATGGCACTGAATCCACTTGGGTATGAAAGATTTAATATAGGATAGCACGTTGCAGCTCAAACACCTAATTTAATATTGGAGAGAGCATTGAAGCTCAAACTCCTAACTTTCAGAGCTTGAACTAATTACAATATTGCAATATATGATTAAAAAATGATAATATTTTTTTCATTCTTATGAACAATTTATCAACACAGCTGAAGTAAAGTATATAGAGAAATTCTTTAGAAAACTTAGGCCAATTATAAGAATTAAGGGAATTTGAGAGCTAGAATCATGAAATGTTTTTAAACAATGATGGATTGATTGTTAAAATCATGGATATTCTTTTCATACAAATGGATAACATTTTATTACTTAAATTAGCTTCAAATAAAAAGAAAAACTTGACCTCGGGAGAGTAAAGGGCCAAAGTAGTATTCCATCAGCAAAACACAATATTCAGAAACCTGACTTCCTATTTTTTATAAAGAAGTGCATGGGGATATAACATACAATCAGCATAAATATTATGTTGCAAACATTGAAAGATTTTGGCAAGTTAAACCCAAGACCTAATGCAATTGGTAACTAAAGTGAAAACCTAATGCAATAGGTAATTTTTCTTCTCACTGTTAATCACAAGTCTGTATCCACGCACGATCTACACCAAATTTATTACTAAAAAAATCATATTAGCACATGCATACTAAGATAGTGTCCTTAACCTGTTAAGTGGCTGTACCAAGTATGACTTTTCATCTATAAGCTGACATATATGGAAGTATCACTAACTGTCTGGTGGTCTATTAAAGAGATCATACTTGTCCTAAGACGACATGCCATAAGTCTCGGCTGCCTTAGCCGTCCACAAGCTAAGTTTCATCTGAACTTTATTCCTACCCTGCCCTGAGGAAATGTACTAGTAGAATTGACGTATATACCCATCCTACACAGTGCTAAAACTGAGATTGGCATCCATGACAGCTTTATCATTGGTCTCACATGCCTATTCTATCAACTGGACTCATTCCATATTTTTATTAAAGCGTTTCACATGACAATCCCTTGCTTGGCAAGTGGCAGTGCCTTAACTGCTTGGCGAGTGGCAGTGCCTTAAATGCTTGGTAAGTGGCAGTGCCTTAAATGCTTGGTAAGTGGCAGTGCCTTAAATGCTTGGTAAGTGGCAGTGCCTTAAATGCTTGGTAAGTGGCAATGCCTTAAATACATGACGAGTGGCAGTGCCCTAACTGCATGATGAGTGTCAGTGCCGTAACTGCATGACGAGTGTCAGTGCCCTAACTGCTTGGCAAGTGTCAGTGCCCTAACTGCTTGGCAAGTGTCAGTGCCCTAACTGCTTGGCAAGTGGCAGTGCCCTAACTGCTTGGCAAGTGGCAGTGCCCTAACTGCTTGGCAAGTGGCAGTGCCCTAACTGCTTGGCAAGTGGCAGTGCCCTAACTGCTTGGCAAGTGGCAGTGCCCTAACTGCTTGGCAAGTGGCAGTGCCCTAACTGCTTGGCAAGTGGCAGTGCCCTAACTGCTTGGCAAGTGGCAGTGCCCTAACTGCTTGGCAAGTGGCAGTGCCCTGAACTGCTTGGCAAGTGGCAGTGCCCTGAACTGCTCATCAATTAGCAGTACCTTTACATACTCATCAATTGACTGTCCTTTTACATGTTCATTAATTTGCCATTGCCAGAGTTCTTAATAGCTGTGACAATTCTTACCTCTCAAATGACAGTGTATAACCAAGTTTAGTATCTCAAATGTAAAGTAGGAGTGTGCTAATTGCAGCTCAATGCCTAGCCCTTGAAATGACCATACATCACAGAGCATCACACACTTTACTTTAAACTACTTTACAGACTGCCAGATTTCTAGCCTTTGATGTGGTCATGTATCATAAGTCACTACATCCCTAATCTACTTTTTAGATTTATATTATAGAGTGTCATATCCCTACCCTGAGAAGAAGTCAATTTTCACACTGCACCATTCATAAGTAGTGTGTATTAAATTTTACATCTTATATGCCAGTGGTATAGAATATTACATTGATTTAATTTCCTAATATGAAATTTGGTCACCTGAGGCATACATTAACCACCATTAACCTCAGAAAACAAAACTCGGTAAATTTTACATTAAGACCACCTGCATGTAACCCTTTACATTTATTCACATCCTTTAAGCTCTTCTTCCCGAATTACAAAGCAACTTTAGTTACTATCTAACAGTTGCACATTCTATTGATTAAATTTACTTGCCATTTTCTCCTGGCATTAGAACCTGTCCACAATTTCCAATTCCAGACTTTTATGGCTGATAAGCCATGAATAATTGAAGGGAAAAACAGGAATAATCATAAAACTATACTTCTCCATGTGCATACCTTAATTACGCTTTATCCTTACATATGGCTGGATGTGGGTTGGGTGGGCTACCACTATCATGTGGCACCCTGCTAGGACAGTGCCCATACCATAACCGGAGTATCTTCTCTTAATGCTTCGAGATGTGAATCAAAGGTTACCCAATAGTACAATTATCTCAGTTGAGGTGCAATTAGTGAAACGAATCCTATTTGTCATAGCTCCAAGGGTGTTCTGGAAAAAAAAGGAAATTAAAATAGTAAAATTTCAAGGAGTTTGAAATAAAAAAGTTCTTTTAGCAACTCCAAACATTGATACTGCATCAACACAAAGTAAATACTACAATTATAGCATAACAAATATATATGACAAAAAAGGGAGATAAGGGAATTAGGCAAAAAACATATCAGTTGATAATTATAGTAGAGGATGGTCATTTAGGTGTTTATTTCTATATATGCAAGGTTCTAGTGATGATGTTGAAATGAAAATGATTAAGCTAAAACAGTTAACAGCAAAGTTACACAAGTTTTCCGGCAAAGTGTCAGTAGGTTAAAGGTTTCAATATATATGCCAGTGTGGTTAGGTGGTAATATGACAAATATTGGAAGTAATTTGTATTTTTCTTAGCAATACAAACCTAAGTCCTTTATCTAGATTGATTTCTCTGATATGTGATGTAATCAGTCATTGGAATTGGATATGCAGTTTTCCAACTGGTGAAGGGAAAGAGCTGAGTCCTGGTGTAATGAACTCCGTTGATTACCTGCTGGAACAGGTCAAAGGTGGACAGGGGTAGACATCCAAGTGATCCCATGCATGTTCGAAGGCATTTCATATATTGGCCATGGAACCGGAACACGGAAGTAGGAACAAGGGTGATTCCTGCTGTCATGTGGCAAACGAGTTGAACACTAGAAATCCCTCCGGAACAAGAAGCCTTCTGCTACCAGATGATCAAGCTATCATCAGGATATCTTAGCACATACCTGTTAAGTGAGGCCAAGCACCTCCTAAATTGTCATCCGCGTGTAAACGCTGGTAGGCGTACACAGTCCAAAGCACAGTCTTGAACTGGTATACTAACTTAGAGGGAGAAGCTGAGGTAATTTCCAGAGGACTGATGGACAGGCACGTGAAAGGATGCATTCTGAATGACTATCAAAACCATGAAGTCTCCTTCTCAGCTAGATAAACAGCACAGACTGTACTGTTTCTATCTTGAGCTTTGATGTACTAACTAATTCAGAGGAAAAAGGTCGATGATCAGTCTCCGACCTCACTTGTTGCCTTCACCTGGAAGAGCTAATTTATGAAGTCTGGAGACAACATAAATGACTTCCTAGCTCAAAAGGTCTGTGGATGCGCAGACTCTTTCAGCTTAGTGAGTGAGTTACGGACCGGGATTCAACGGAGGACTTGGCCTGTCGTGAAGGCTCAGCTGGTGTCCCCTTCAAAGGACTGGGATGCTTGAAGGAAACCAAGCGGTTGATCAGGGAGTCCTGGAAATTAGTTCTCTACGACAACTATGGTAGCTACGGTCACCATGGTTGCCAGGCCATCAGGAAGCTGGGGCACGGGCCATGGCTGGAACTCCGTGTCCCAATCACTACCTGCGAGGACATAGCACAGTGCTGAAGCGCCCGGTCCTATCCATGGCCCAGAGCTAATATACCACTCGTTTTACTATTGTGTTTTGGCTTTTATCACAGAATAGTGCAATAATAGCCTTCAGGCTATTTCAGTGGTGACGCAATCTCTAGCATTCACATGGAAGTAGATTGATCCTAGTCCGGGGACTGAGTTTAAGCTATTCACTCAAGATGCTGCCTTTCCCTGGGCACCATAGTGGGTCATTTGACTTGGCCAGCTAGCACTAATGTCCATCTATTTGGATGGTAATGGAAACAAATCCAATAGCTTTATATTTAGTTAGGGAACTAAATCATAATGGGAAAAAAATGCGGTATATATAGTATTTTGAATCCTGAATACTAATGTCTAAGACCCTTATCAACCTAACAGTTTTTGAACTAAAGATTCCAGCTTTGCTACTCTTATCATCTTAGTGCCTTCCATAAAACCCACTTCCCTTCAAAAAGTTCGGAAATTAACAGTTAAGTAGTGCTTCGTTCGTCAGATACTGGTTTGAACAGAATAAAGGGCCTAAAGTTTCATACACTAAACCTCCACTATTTATATGCTCTATCAGAATATACTACATGATTGAAAAAATTAACGTTAATGATTATAGGTTAGGGTAGAAAAAAAGTGAAATTTAGTCTGATAATGGGAAATGGAAGTCAAGTCCAATACTCCGAAAGAAGGTGCAGCACAAAACTACCAGTCCTCCCTTTGAACTACACTCCCAAATAAATTTATAAGTTATTTATACAGTATTTTCAAGTATGATATGAATGTGATTTGGGTTAATATATGATACTTCAATTACTAGGTAAACTAGGATTGACTATAAGAAATGGACGGGTGCTGGCTAGGTTGACATTTCTAGATGTATTTAATGGGGGTGGGGCCTAATTTTGTGCATCAGTCGAATAAAATGTGAAGTTATTTCTCCCTTTTAGTACATTGTTAACCTTTGGAAGAGCGATTAGAGTTACTGCAGAGGTTATTTGCATTCACTTTGGCCAGTTTTATATATGACTTAATCATTATCTGGCATTTCTAACCAGTTACGAGCTTACAAATATTTATGCAGAAGATACCTGATGTTCTAAAAATGCCAGTTTGTTCCACCCTACCCTTCACAGTTCTAACATGACTAATATAACAAAAACGTCTCAAAGAGGGAAGTATGATTTATTTTGAAATTTGGAGTAATTTCATCCATTTAGGCAATTGATTAGGCTGAAAATTCTCTCTGCACAGTATATAGCTATTTTCGTATAATATAATCCCTAAAATAAAGACCCGTGGGGCATGCAAATGCAGCACACCCATGCACCGCTAGCCACAAAAGCGGAGCAGTGAAGTAATGCTAAATTTTGCGAGCGTAGCAAGCAACGACGGAGAAAAACAGAAGGATGTAATGGGAATTTTCAGCAACTTGCATGAACTAAGTGGATATATTGGGTTTTTATTGCATTTCTGACTATTATTGCTGTAACTCCAGTTTCCCCACTAACATCTCCCAAAATTGTCGATATATAAAGTAGATGAAAAACTCATAGAATGGTGGTTTGTCCCAATCATGTTCAGAAAGGCATACAACACAAGATAGAAGTAGGAACATAAGTGATTCATATATTTGGCTATGATTAAAGTAACATTAACCCTGATTAGTTTAGTTCTATTCTACCTTACGTCAAGCAAGATGGAATTCGAAACCTTTGAGCTTAAAGTAAGTTTAAGTCGAAACCTTATAAATTATAAATGCCAGCCCACAGGACAAAAGCTAGTAATTGATCATTTTTGCTTGCCTAAACACAGTATCAGTGAGAATGTCTGTGAAAATATCTACAGGAGCAACGACTGCGACATTCAAATAAATTAGATCATCAAAACAAGGCCAAAAATACTAGTCCAGATGACTAACACGTGTAGCGAAAATCACTTATGCTCAGCTCACCATAATTTATTATGTTATGATAAATTTGACAATTTTAAATAATGCCAAAATACTAACCCACAAGTCTAACACACGTAGCAATCCATGCTCCGCTTATCAAAACATAGGATCAATGAGATGCTAAGTTGCTAGTGAAGCAAGTTACGTTGGAATATAGACCAATAAATAAGTAAATGTAAATGATTTAAACAAGTTAAATTTGATTACCAAAATGCAAATAAAAATGCTCAATTAAGGAGATTTTTGTACTTAAATGAACGCTGATACGAATTCCTCCATAGAAGAATGATTGAAGAAAAATTCTTTGAGTGAAGAGGACCTGGGCAACTAAAGCTTCAATGGTTTTACTTAAGTGTTACATTAATATCACTGTCTTGATTACAGTAACTATTGCAATGACTAATTTTTGAAGACTGACTGCTGGGAACCGTTTAAAGTAAAGTGGCACTCACAGAACAGGCCTCCATCACAACAGCTTATTTCTTGACCTTGACCTTTGACCTAATGTATAAATAGGCATGACCTTGACCTTAGACCCTGATATTCCAAAATTCAATTACATCTAGCTTTCTGCATTACAGTTAATCCCTGTAGGTTTCATTACTCTAAGATTAAACTTCTGGCTAGTAAGCTGTTCATAAACTAACACTATAAACGGCCAAAACAACCTTAAAACTTCAGTGGCAGAGAACTTTATATAGATAAACTATAAGACTGGTACAACATATTTTAGGGGGTTTTGAACTTTTGACTATACACTGCACAAATCTATAGGTTTATATGGTAATCAACCCACAACTTACGATTTTCGACAAATGATTATAAAAAACGTTCAGACCACTAAAATATACAACCTGTCTT
>NC_090730.1:179212896-179231090 GCF_036898095.1 Palaemon carinicauda
TATAATTAAATTTTTAAATTGCTAGGTCAAAGTTCAACCTCAATGTCGAGCAAAATGTCGATTGAATTAACCTTTGAGCTAATCTGCCGTTACAGAATTTTGCACTCTCAGAGTTCTTTTATAGTTTTGAATGTTATCATTACTGTTATTTTAAAAGTTGATTATGGTTTAGCCTCAATGAATAATGCTTAGTATTAACTCTAATTGTAAACATTGTTAATCAATTAATAGATGAAATATATGCATTATCATCACCATCTCGTCCTACGCTTACTGACGCAAAGGACCTCGGTTAGATTTCCCTAGTCGTCCCTATCCAAAGCATTAAATTAAACAATTCTCAATTAATCCTCCACTTCGTGCTTCATAGTCCTCAGCCATGTAGGCCTGGGACTTCCAACTCTTCTAGTGCCTTTTGGGGCCCAATTAAACGTTTTAGATGTATTATAAGCGAGATTTATTTTTCATAAAAAAAAAATCGAAAAATAAATCTAAGACCGATTTCAATATAATACACCAGTTAACCAATTAGCGCCCAATGAATTGAACGAATAAAATGTTCATTAAAATCATGACTGGAGTCCGGGAATATTTCCCGTCAGCTTTTGACTAATAATGAACCATTCCGGTAATTCAAAATGAAATTTGAGTGAAAAGGAATCGCATCAATGGAGCATATGATTTGAGGAAGTAATGTTTAATCAGATTATTTCACATACATTATTTTTATTACCTTAAATGACTTGTTTCATATATATATATATATATATATATATAGGTAGTAGGTTGGCCAGGGCACCAGCCGCCCGTTGAGATACTACCGCTAGAAAGTTAGGGGGTCCTTTGACTGGCCAGACAGTACCATATTGGATCCTTCTCTCTGGTTACGGTTCTTTCCCTTTGCCTACACAGACATCGAATAGTCTGGCCTATTCTTTACAGATTCTCCTCTGTCCTCATACACCTGACAACACTGAGATTACTAAACAATTCTTCTTCACCCCAGGGGTTAACTACGGCAATGTAATTGTTCAGTGGCTACTTTCCTCTTGGTAAGGGTAGAAGAGACTCTTTAGCTATGGTAAGCAGCTCTTCTAGGAGAAGGACACTCCAAAATCAAACCATTGTTCTCTAGTCTTGGGTAGTGCTATAGCCTCTGTACCATGGCCTTCCACTGTCTTGGGTTAGAGTTCTCTTGCTTGAGGGTACACTCAGGCACACTGTTGTATCTAGTTTCTCTTTCTCTTGTTTTGTTGAAGTTTATATTGTTTATATAGGAAATATTTATTTAAATGTTGTTACTATTCTTAAAATATTTAATTTTTCCATGTTTCCTTTCCTCACTGAGCTATTTTCCCTGTTGGGGCCCCTGGGCTTATAGCATCCTGCTTTTCCAACTAGGGTTGTAGCTTAGCATTTAATAATAATAATAATAATATATATATATTTATATTTACATATATATATATATATATATATATATATAAATAAAATATTATATATATATATATATATATATATATATAAATCATCAATCGTACATTTCCATCTTACATCTTACGTCACATAGAACATCTGTTTTGGAAACCTGATATTGAATGAAATTTGCCGAAGAGCCAGAAAGGTTAACTGATATTGCGTTCGACTCACCCTATTTATGGTCACTCCACAATTCTCTCACGTTCCAGACAGTTCCAAGATCATTGGCAATCTCAACCGTTAGTAGGATAACATTTGCCCTGTCTCATGAAAACGTCACTTGCTTTTTTTTTTTTTTTTTTTTTTTCAAGAGGTTATATTGAACTATTTCTTACGTGTTATTGAGGGGGAAGATCCAGAGAGAGAGAGAGAGAGAGAGAGAGAGAGAGAGAGAGAGAGGTTTGGCTAACAGAATTTCGGCTTTATTTTTAAATGCATTGCTTAGTTAGGATTGGTTTTATTCGTAGTTGTAAAAGGAATTGAATAAATAAAAAGGAATAAATTATTTAAAATTATCTATACGGTAAAGCAATTAATAACAATCGATATATATATATATATATATATATATTTATATATATATATATATATATATACATATATATATATATATATATATACACATACATATATATATATATATATATATCTATATATAGATATATATATATATATATATATATATTTGTGTGTATAATAATAATAATAATAATAATAATAATAATAATAATAATAATAATAATAATAATATTAATAATAATAATAATAAACTTATTTGGCCCTGAGGCTAAACAGGATAAAGATTCATTCGTTGGAAAACAAAAGGTCGATACATCAGTGTTGTCTAGTTATTATCCTATATCTACCCCTCATATTAAAGAGTAGATCCCATACACCCGTCCTTTATCTAATTATCCGATCATTAGCCATAATTACCATATCATTAAGGTTCAGCCTTTTACTCTTTAATCTTCCAGTCATTAGTATCCAGAAAGTGAACGGTTCTACATAATTTCAACTCAAATGAGGACGGATTAAATTAATGGATTAAGGACTGATATATAAAGGATAAAAGATTGATTGAACATATAAATATATGTTTTTAATTTCCGTTTGTAGTCAAATGAACAAGATGAAACATTAACCCAATCATAAACAATTGTTTATTTGCCTCCAACAAAGAATGCACGCATATCATACGATTATTCTTCTGTTACAAAAATTCAAATTGAAAATATATGAATGAATAAAAAACAGTAGGTAAAAAATATTTCATAGTCATACGGGAATAATAATAATAATAATAAACAATAATTTATTACCCTCCTTCAGTAGCAATGCAGGCAATCATACCACTATTCTTCTGTTACATAAATTCAAATTGTAAATATATGAATTAATAAAATATAGTAAAAATATATTTCACATTGATACGAGAATAATAAAAAAAAAAAAAAATTCTGTTGGAAAATTCGATTAAGTATATGAACCATTAAAAGGGTAGAAAAGAAAAATTCTCAGTTATACGGGAATAATAATAATAAAAAAAATTTCTCCTTCATTAGCACTACATCCATATCATACGATTATACTACTGTTAGAAAAAAAAAAATATATGAATAAATAAAAAAAGGTCTCCCAAGGTTATTATGTAATTCCATTACAGCAATTGCAACGAAAGTCATTAGGGAAATGTTCATTAGTTTGTCGGAAACAACGGACTATTAAGACCGGCTGCTGCCTAAAACAACACTGAGCCCCAGATAAAACGATTGCGATGCTCGGCTGTTTCACGACACTTGATAATTGCGATACGGTGATAAAAGCTTCTGGGATATGTAGGCTGGGTTAAGGACCCACGTGGAATTCGTCTGATCTTATTATATTCTATTGAAGTTTTCATACGCTAAAGTGGACGGCATCAAGCATCCACCAATTTATATGCATTTATATACAAATGTCTATATATATATATATATATATATATATATTTATTTATTTATATATATAAATATATATCTATATATATAAATAAATATATCATATTATATATATATATATATATATATATGTATGTATATATATATATATATATATATATATAGATATATTTAAAAAGTCCAGACAATTAAAAAGATGATTAAGGATAATAGTTTGTGACTCCTACCTGAATTAGTGCAAGAAAATAAAAATTATTTTAGGAAAAAATAATATTAAAATAAACAAAGAAATAATTAGGTAGAAATATATTTAAAAAGTTAAAATTATTTTTAAGATGACTGATGTTGATTATATGTGACTCTTACCTGAATTAGTGGCAAAAAATTGAACTTATATTTTAGTTGAAGTGATACTAAAATAAATAAAGAAATAGATAAGTCGTAAGATATTTAAGAAGTACAAATAATTTAAAAGATGTTTAATATCAATCATTTTTTATTCCTACCTGAATCAGTGCCAGAGAATTGAAACATTAGTGCAATGCTTGTGGAATCACTAAATCATGGCAGTAAAGTCTAATGAGTTTTTACTTTTAAAGGGCATTTCAAAAGTAACTCAGGCTTTACCAGTGTTATAATTTATCGCAAGACCGATAATTGTAGTCTGATCTATCAAATATCGAAACACTAACTTCACTTTACGTAGAACCGAACAACACCGTGTTTAAAAACTTAGTGATTCTTTCTAGTTCCTCCTGCAAGTTAAATCTAACACTGGCCACAGAAAATATGACTTTAAAGGACTCGTAAGGCTACGTCAACATCACCAAAAAAGGAGAAGAAAAAAAGAAGAAAAAAAATCAGAATATAATGCTTCTCTTCAAAAGTTACTTCAGTATTTCTTATTCTTTCGTTGTAATTTTTTTTATTGATTTATTGGATATATATCTCAATTACTTTGAAATAATATTCATGAAAATACATTCTATAAACTATATGAAGTATTTCATTATTTTTTTTAATATTTTGTTTTCTTTACAAAGAAACCAATACTTCACAACAGTACTCATAGGATGTTTCACAATGATCAAGGGATCAATACTTCACCTGTGACTGCTTATAAAAACTACTATATCTTGAAGCAGAGACCGAAGCTTACATTGAGTTATCAGCAAAGTAAACGCGGGGAAAGAAAACTATTTGGCATTTTGTGTGTCTTGGAACAAGCAAGCATTACTGCTCGCTTTCCAGTTTCCCTAGAGGCTTGCCATGCCAGGAACAAGAAACTAAAAAGGAAATATAAACTTTGCAGGAAGTGCGAACGATGTAATGGATGTTATGAAGTTTTCTTACTCAAGGACCTTAGAAAAAATTCTAGTTTTTTAAGAATGATCTTGAAGCAAACTTGGATTGGTTACAATTGCAATTAACATATTTTTTTTACGTAGTACTACAACTCAAGGGTATATGCATAGTATATATACATATATATATATATATATATATATATTTATATATATATATATATATATATGTATATATATATATATATATATATAAATATATATATATATATATATATATACTTATATATATATATATATATATACAAATATATATATATATATATATATATACATTAAGACACGAATCAAGAATATTTGTTTGAATATTGAGACAGTTGACGTATCCATTAGGTTATCTTTTTATAAGGTTAAGGTTTACAAGCCGTTCACGAATGGCATAGGAAGGTGTCAATGATAATGCCCTAGAAAGTAACCATACATACATATGATCAGCTCCCAAGCCTTCTCTCTACCGGGAAAATAATATTCATGTTTTCACAAATATATTCTTCGCTACAATTTACTAACCGAAGTTGGAAAAGGGTTATATTTTATCCTTGTTTGTGTATTTGTGAGTTTGTTTGTGAACAGCTTCCTAGCCGTAATTTTAATAGGAGAGTAATAAAACTTACAGGGATTAACTATTATTTAAAAAAGCTGGATATGATTAAATTCTGAAAGTTTGAGGTCACCGTTAAGCAAAATGTCCAATTCACGTAATCAGCCATAGGTTTGGACATCCTTGTCACAGAGACTTAGAACTTCATATTTGAGTGTATGAAAATCCTTGCAATTTAAATATATGTTAATGTCAAAAGTCAAGGTCAAGGTCAAGCAAAATATAAAGAAATAAGCTACCGCTGCGGTGTGTGCTATACTGAGTACCCCTCTAGTTTCCAATTATATTGTTGGAAGGAAGAGTGATGGGAGAATAAAATGTTTTAAACTACATTAAAATGTCAAACGGTGAAATAAAAAACACTCCTGGTTAGAAAATATATTACACGAAAAGAATAACCGAATGTAAGAAATAAAAACATAATTCATAGAAAAATATATACCATATCGTACGGAAATGATAAAATACCACAAAATATGACAATTCTTTAATTTTTGTAATCTCTTTCCTCTAGTCTCAAAATATTGAAGCTTAACGTGAATAAATATAATAATGGTTAAAATACTGCATTTTAGTTCACATCATCTCGTCGTATTTTTTATTATTACTCCACATACCTCGTTTTATGATACACAATCTGTCTTTTCAAAACCACGTAATGTATTTGCATTAGAAGCTTTAATATACCATTGTTCAATCAGCTGATGGATTTTACACGTACTCTGAAATATTCTCAAACATAAATTCATTCTCGAAATGGAAACATAACTAAAACTTTGAATGTTATCAGCCGTGTATTTCATTAAGACTTAAAAATGTGATATATATATATATATATATATATATATGTATATATATATATATATATATATGTAAATATAAATATATATATATATATATATATATCTCAAAAAAAGTAAAAAAAAATTCACTATAATTCTAAGTAATTAACAAATAATTTATTGATTTTATTATGTCTATCCTTGATAATTTATACCCAAATATCTATTAGATGTAAGCCCAACTTCTCCAAAATTTCAATCTTAAAGATGGTAGGTATATGTTCTCAGGGAAATCCTTAAGTTTTTCCATTGCCATTCTAATTAATCAACTGATATTTTATTGTAATAATCATGTCTTTTCTTTGTGAATTTCCTTCAAATATCTATCGGATGTAAGCCCAACCTCTCAAAAATTTCAATATCATAATTAAAACTTAAAAATGGTATATATATATATACTCTCAGAAAAAATACACTTTTTCCACTACAAAATCAATTAATCAATTGATATATTAATGCATTAATTTATCTTTTTCTTTGGTGAAATTTTTACATATATCTATTAGATGTAAGCCCAACCTCTCCAAGCTTGAATACCTCAAAGACCATATATTCTAGTGGGGATATTAATTCGAATACATCACTTGACCATTCATACAAATTCCGATTCAAATATCTGCTGAGATGATTAAGGTCTCTGTCCACCGCTATTGTCTGTTTAATACCATTGTCGTAGTGCATAAGAGGAGAGGATGGCTAACGGTTCATGACCTAGATGGGATATCTGAGTCCATACTATTTTTCATTTTCTTTAGTTGATAATTTTGGAGAGAGAGAGAGAGAGAGAGAGAGAGAGAGAGAGAGAGAGAGAGAGAGAGTGTGTGTGTGTGTGTGTTAAGATTCCATTTGTAATAAGATTCATAAAGGCAATTGACTTTTCCAAAATTAATTATCAGAGGAGAGAGAGAGAGAGAGAGAGAGAGAGAGAGAGAGAGAAAGAGAGAGAGAGAGAGAGAGAGAGAGAGAATGGAATGTTACATAGCTGTAAAGGACGATGAATTTATTTGTATATCAATGATTTCAACACTAAAAACTAATACAAAAAAGGGTGATGGTGAAATTAAAACAGTTTCCTAACATATTGTCTCTATCGTGACCCATCGTTGGTGTCATTATATAAAGTAAGAATAAAATGCCAGTAGAGTGACGAAGGTGATTTCTATCACGTTGTTGCAACTGCAAAAAGGATTAATGGAATAAGTTACAAAGGTATCACAAAACGAAATTTATGTGAAGGGAAATGATATATGAATCCAGTTGTCAGTCCTGAAATTGCCTGTGGTGTCAAATCGCTTATTGATGTGTTCGATTAATGGGATATCAGCCTTTTTTGTTCATTATTTTATATATTGTCGCCAGATAAATCCAAAGTTATCGTATGGACAATAATTATAAACGTATATATTTTCATGTTATCGTGAGCCAGTCAAAAATGATATTGATGAATATGATTATAACTAGAGGGATACTCAGTAGAGTGCGGACGTCTTCCATGGCAGATTATTTCTCGGCCCTTCGTTTGACCTTGTCCTTGACCTTTGACTCTAATATGTCTTAATTGGCGTGGATTTCCATATACTCAAATACGAATTATGTTTGAAGTCTTTAAGACAACAATGTCCAAAATTAGGGCTGATTACGTGAACTGGATATTTAGCTTGACTGTGACATTGACCTTTTACCTTGACCTTCCAAAATGTCTTTGCTCTACCCAGAGCCCCTCAAGATGCTCTAGATTCGAGTATAATCAACTAATAGGTCACGTGTTTTAGGATGTTACTAAGCCAAATTGCTTGTTCAAGTCTTATAGTAATAAAGACAAATAATAATTGTATTATACTATTAATTAAAAATAAAACTAAATTATTGTTTATCGTAAGAGAATCACAGTTTTCTGACACTGCTTTCCACTACTCATATTTTTTCTCACATGAAATCTAATTAGTTAAGTTTAGTATTTTATTAATATCTTTATTGGAAGATCTTTTTACCAGCCAATAATGATGACATTTTCATTACTTTTTCGTGTATTAAGTATGAATATCACATCTGCCATATGGATGAGATTTATTACTGTAGTGAAATGTCAATTTACTAAAAAATCGATATGATATATATATATATATATATATATATATAATAACTTATACTAAAGGAGAACCAATAAATAAATAATTTCAGATGACAATTCTTCATATTCTACATGAACACTCATACATTATCACTCCTTGAAGTTCCTTCTCATCATTATCCAAGGCTGAATTTATATCAAACTTTTCATGATAGTATTAAAGCTTTACAATACAAAATCTAAAACTGAAATCTGATATTACTAGATAAAATATAGAAAAAAATTCACATCAATAATGAGAAACTATAATACAGTTACAAAGAAGGAATTCTTCAATATTATATACCTCAAAACCATGAACATTTGCCATTACTTACATGATTCTCAGCATTTATATTTTCTCCAACTTCTCAACACTTTATAAGAAATGGAACACCTTCTCTGACCTCGCGAGAGGCTTATATAGATAGTAATCGGCTTAACACAAACTTTGGAAGGGAAATCCGGAAAAGTAGACCTGGATTCTGAGCTTTTCAGTATCCTTGAACTCTTCGTGACTGTGGGTGTTTGATGCCGGAATTTTATATCTTTTACATGAAGCAGTTAGTTATACATCTTCACAAACACACACATACATACAGTTACTGTATATATACTATATATATACATTATATATATATATATATATATATATACATACATATATATATATATATATATATATATATAAATATATACGATTACATTAGCCGTGTTTATTCAATGTTCAGAATACCGTTGAAGAGCTTCTTTTTTTATTATTATTAAATTTTTATGTTTCAGAGTCATGACTTTCATATTTTCTAAAATCCTCTCACCATTTTGCTCCTTCGAGAATTCCAGGTAAATTATTCACAGCATTTACTTACTCTGGAATCTGTTCTTCATGTCCCTCTGCTTTTTATTTAATTTCGCATCTGTCATTCGGATCTCCTTTGAGTCGTGAATAATAGATGGTTGGGTAGACACACAGTCGAGATTAAGCGTAAATATCCTCATCTTTTATCGAATAGATGCAAATATTGTTGGTATATTTTGCTTGGAAAAAGGTTCCATGTATCTGCAATTTTTCCAACAGCAGAAGAAACACCAAAACAACCAAACAATTTTATAAGGTAGAGGTCACAATAGCTCACCAATACCCACTAATAATATGATATTATATCCATTACATATGCAAGATTGAGGGACATTGCTTTAATGTACGTTAAGTGGATTTGTTACCCCCGCATTTGTTTGTACTCTTTTGTCTGGTTAAGCCATATCTAAGTACATAGAGAGAGAGAGAGAGAGAGAGAGAGAGAGAGAGAGAGAGAGAGAGAGAGAGAGAGTTACAATGAATTTGGATGTCTCAAAGACTTTTTAGTCCATTCGCAGAGACTCCATTTGCTATTTGGTAGAGCGATTTAGTTTAAGCATTTAGAGAGTTCTTAAGATCTTGCATAAATCATTCTCGAACTCGTTTACCGTGTTACTGTTTACCACATCTGCTAGAAGTCTGTTCAAGTATTTGCTATTTTGTATGTAAAGAAATTGCCACGGTGAGTGGTGTTGTGTCGTTTCAATTCCAGTTTGTATGAGAGAGAGAGAGAGAGAGAGAGAGAGAGAGAGAGAGAGAGAGATCCTGGGGGAAATTTTAAGCTTCCAGGGGGGAGATAATTCACTACTTACTAAATATAACAATTTAATTCAAAAGTAGAAGAGCAAACAAAAGTCCTTTTATTTGTTATTAACCAGCTCTATGGCTATACTTACTCGTTACCAATTGTTCTCTATCCAATTTGCTCTGTATTTATATGTTTATAAGTATATATGCATATTTGAAAAATAAATTAATAAATAGTTTCCAGTGTTTTAACTACTCTTTCCCTCATACATATTAAGGTGGAAATCTGGATGGTTGAACTGGGTGCAGCGGGGGAAATGACAGGAAAATAAAAAGTTTGGGAACCACTGCTTTAACCCTTTTACCCCCAATGGATGTATTGGTACGTTTCACAAAACTCATCCCTTCACCCCCCTGGACGTACTGGTACGTCTTTGAAATAAAAAACTTTTTTACATTTTCTTGCATACTTTTGATAACTTTATGAGAAATATCAGGCAGTTTCCAAAACAATAAGACCAACCTGACCTCTCTATGACGAAAATTAAGTCTGTTAGAGCAATTTAAACAAAAAACATATTGAAAAATGTGCTTGAAAAAAAAATGCCTGGTGGTTAAGGGTTGGAAAGTTCCAAATAGCGTTGAGGTATTGAACCCTTACAGTCACTGATTCCTTAGATTTCCGCTGATAAATTCGAACAACTGGTGCAATTCCTGCAAGGCTCCAGCGTCATTTATCATTTAATTCAGTACCAATCAATTGCACAAACTACGAACAGAGAAGCTATCCATCCACTTAATCCTCTTGCATTAGCTAAGAGGTTTTCCCCGAGAGCCTCCAATTAATATCTAAAGGCATCCGACTCACTTGGAATAGGTGCTAAGGCTCAGAATCTTCTTTTAGTTTTATCCTGCTTTTCATATGATCGTTCTTAATAACCGATACTGAATGGGAATTTACTATGATAAATAGTTTGAATATTTAAGTTATTATATCACTAATTACAGGTACTTATATTACGAATATAATGCTGTTTGGAGCTGAGCAAATTCTATTTCAGTCCAAAGGTTGATGACATACTATACGTTAACAAAATATACATATGAATGTGTATAACCATTAAGTTTTTTCATCACTAATTACAGGTATTTATATTACGGATATAATGCTGTTTTGAGCTGTGTAAATTCTATTTCAATTAAAAGGCTTATGACATACTATATGTTGACAAGCTATGTATGTGAATGTGTATAACCATTAAGTTTTTTCATCACTAATTACAGGTATTTATATTACGAATATAATGCCTTTTGGAGCTATGTAAATTTTATTTCATTTAAAAGGCTCATGATACACTTTACCCTCAACAAACTATAGTTGTGAATGTGTATAACCAAGACGATTGTCCTTCTTTAACACAGGGTGTCTATATAATTTACAACGTTTCCAGGCTCCTCGGAAGACTAGCAGTTCTTTTTCCAGACAGTCTCTACAATGTTTAAAATGCTTCCAAAAGGCTAAATCCACTGGCTACAACAATAGACTCTCCTATTTCTAATTAGGCGCAGTTGCACTGACTAGCAGGGATGCCCTTCCAGCTCGAAAAAAAATCCTACTGTCGTTATGCTTGGAAAAAATAACTCTTACCAATCAGCTAGTGGGAAACTTTTCCGAGCTAAAAGAAAACCCCAGGCGAGTCAGTGCAAATGTTCCTCATTAAAAAAAAATGAGTATAGTCAGTAAACGTTCGCGATGAGAGAGAGAGAGAGAGAGAGAGAGAGAGAGAGAGAGAGAGATAAATGATTGAAAACGAATATCTGATATAACATAAGACTTTATGAAGGTATCATTGTGGGTCAACTTTGATGATCTACAATAATTATTTCAAGAATTAGATAATCTAAGTACTTAGTCTAGTTTATTTAAATGATTGGTTATAAGTGTCTATCTTTATATTTGACTTACTATGTTCTTGTCTTCGTTTCAACCATTGATCTCTAGTTTTGATCAGTGCCCTAGCCTCTGTTCCATGGTCTTCCACTGTCTTGGGGTAGTGTTCTCTTGCTTAAGGGTACACTCGGGCATACTATTCGGTCTTATTTCTCATTCTCTTGTTTTTCTTTTTATACTACGACATAGTTATGTTTTAAAATTTTATTCACCTTATGTGTAAGGATCTACTTAAACCATAAATCTTACTCATAAGAATTTCTGTTACAAAGCAAAGATTTAATTAAAGAATACTTTCAATTGACTTGGTCTTCCATAGAGTTTTTTTTTTCTCAAGAACATTAAAATATAGACTCAAAGAAAGTGAAGTTTGAGAATTATCTTCGCCTTCCCAATATTATCCCTTCCTTAAATGGTCGGTTGCTTAATTCCCTTTAAATCTTCCCGTTACATCTATGCCTGTAATCAATAAGTACGAGTTGCAAAATGGAATCATTGCTGTAATGTAAATGGGCTAAAATTAGAACTATATTTCTTTCACGAGCTAAATAGCAAACATGGATGTTGCATAAGAAAATCACTCTTCTTAGGTCCGAGATCAATAAGGATTTAATTCTGATAAGATTCGAATTCAATGTATAATTTAAAAATTTTATAATCAACTATTTCATATAATAACTGGGATTACGAAATCATTCCTATTACATGATATTCATGTTAGTAATTACAGAACTGAATATGGCTACCTTTCATCCTTGCTGAACAAAGCTTCCTCTTTACTGAACAAAGCTTTGTCTTCCTGAACTAAGCTTACTGTGATGGACTGTTTCAATTGATGTAATCCTCTGGCATTAATGAGACGCTGGTGAATTCTCAGATTAATGATAGTGTTCTTATTGCATGAGATCCAATACAGCAAGCCGATAATTACTCTTTGATATCAGACAAAATAATAACAGCGGTTGTTTTTTATGAAAATGTGGAGAACTCGACTCTTACAGAACTTCATTATTATTATTATTATTATTATTATTATTATTATTATTAGCTAATCAACAATCCTAGTTAAAAAAAAAAAAACAGGATGTTATAAGCCCAAGGGCTTCAACATGGAAAACTAGCCCAGTGAGGCAAGGAAATAAAGAAATAAACCATATAAAAAGTAATAAGCAATTAAAATAAAAAAAAGAAGAGCAACAACATTAGAAGATTTCTCAAATATCATCTTCAAAAAGAGGCTTCTAAACTAGTGATGAAATATATACAAAGTTAAAAAGTGACAATATAAGAAAAATATATATTTAATTTGTGCTTTCAGTGAATACATAACAATGGATTCGTATATAAGTAAGAAACCTTACAGCTATTTCCTCTTATTTTAATTTATATCCTGACCACAGCAATATACTTGAAACGATAGTATTCCCAGGTATGTTGTAAGGATATTACTTCCATGCCATCCTAGATAAATTAATATTGGAATAGATGTGATTATGTATAATGATACTGAAATGAAATATCCAGACATTACGTCAATTAAAGTTACGTATTCAATTCACTAATGAGAAAGAAGAGAGAAATATAAAGAATAAGCTAGTTACAGTATCATTCTTAATATGATTTAATGGTAAAAGTAACAGCATTGTACAGTTTGTGCTTGGTGGTTGTTGTATAATAAATCGACCAAAGCATGAGCCAACTCACAATACCAGACATTCATATATGGATATTTTTTATCAACATGCTAAAAGAGGGAATCTAAGATTTTTATAGTTGATTGGATATTAAAAAATCACGCAAGAATATTTGGATAATATTTATTCATAAGAATCTATTTTTGGTAAAGATTGCCGAATAATATTATTTTAACTATATATTTTTATCATTTTTTTTTTTTTTTTTTATAAAAGGTATTATGAAGATAGAAATGTATTAATGAATCTTAAAACATAAATATTTTTAGGATCTCAAAATAATTATTCTCAACCGACATGAAAAAGGAACAAAATAAACTATTGATTTGCTTCTCTATCAAGGTTTTACATCTTTTGAATATATATTTATATATATATATATATATATATACATATATATATATATATATATATATACACATATACATATATATATATATATATATACACATATACATATATATATATATATATATATATATAAATGTACCACTATATAAGGGTAAGGGAGATGTGCATGAGTGTTGTAATTCAAGAGGTATTAGTTTGTTGAGTGTAGTTGGAAAAGTGTATGGTAGAGTATTGATTAATAGGATTAAGGATAAAACAGAGAATGCAATCTTGGAAGTACAGGGTGGTTTTAGAAGAGGTAGGGGTTGTATGAATCAGATTTTTACAGTTAGGCAGATATGCGAGAAATATTTAGCAAAAGGTAAGGAGGTGTATGTTGCGTTTATGGATCTGGAGAAAGCATATGATAGAGTTGATAGGGAAGCAATGTGGAATGTGATGAGGTTATATGGAGTTGGTGGAAGGTTGTTGCAAGCAGTGAAAAGTTTATACAAAGGTAGTAAAGCATGTGTTAGAATAGGAAATGAAGTGAGTGATTGGTTTCCGGTGAGAGTGGGGCTGAGACAGGGATATGTGATGTCGCCGTGGTTGTTTAACTTGTATGTTGATGGAGTGGTGAGAGAGGTGAATGCTCGAGTGCTTGGACGAGGATTAAAACTGGTAGGCGAGAATGACCATGAATGGGAGGTAAATCAGTTGTTGTTTGCGGATGATACTGTACTGGTAGCAGACACAGAAGAGAAGCTTGACCGACTAGTGACAGAATTTGGAAGGGTGTGTGAGAGAAGGAAATTGAGAGTTAATGTGGGTAAGAGTAAGGTTATGAGATGTACGAGAAGGGAAGGTGGTGCAAGGTTGAATGTCATGTTGAATGGAGAGTTACTTGAGGAGGTGGATCAGTTTAAGTACTTGGGGTCTATTGTTGCAGCAAATGGTGGAGTGGAAGCAGATGTACGTCAGAGAGTGAATGAAGGTTGCAAAGTGTTGGGGGCAGTTAAGGGAGTAGTAAAAAATAGAGGGTTGGGCATGAATGTAAAGAGAGTTCTATATGAGAAAGTGATTGTACCAACTGTGATGTATGGATCGGAGTCGTGGGGAATGAAAGTGATGGAGAGACAGAAATTGAATGTGTTTGAGATGAAGTGTCTAAAGAGTATGGCTGGTGTATCTCGAGTAGATAGGGTTAGGAACGAAGTGGTGAGGGTGAGAACGGGTGTAAGAAATGAGTTAGCGGCTAGAGTGGATATGAATGTGTTGAGGTGGTTTGGCCATGTTGAGAGAATGGAAAATGGTTGTCTGCTAAAGAAGGGGATGAATGCTAGAGTTGATGGGAGAAGTACAAGAGGAAGGCCAAGGTTTGGGTGGATGGATGGTGTGAAGAAAGCTCTGGGTGATAGGAGGATAGATGTGAGAGAGGCAAGAGAGCGTGCTAGAAATAGGAATGAATGGCGAGCGATTGTGACGCAGTTCCAGTAGGCCCTGCTGCTTCCTCCGGTGCCTTAGATGACCGCGGAGGTAGCAGCAGTAGGGGAGTCAGCATTATGAAGCTTCATCTGTGGTGGAAATGTGGGAGGTTGGGCTGTGGCACCCTAGCAGTACCAGCTGAACTCGGTTGGGTCCCTGATTAGGCTGAAGGAACATAGAGAGTAGAGGTCCCCTTTTTGTTTTGTTTCATTGTTGGTGTCGGCTACCCCCCAAAATTGGGGGAAGTGCCTTGGTATATGGATGGATATATATAAATATATATATATATATATATATATATACATATATATATATATATATATATATTATATTATATATATATATATATATATATATACATATACATATATATATATATATATATATATACACACACATAAACCATATCCTTTAAACTAATCCTTATACAGTATGAACACTCATTACATTTATCCAATCTGGTTCTGTGAAATATGCCCACGTAAACCTTATTTTACATAATAGTTTCCGCTAATTAAGAGTCAGAAGCAAATAATTCTCAGGTATAATATTTCATAAATGTAAAACCCTTGAAAAAACTAAAATCATATTCCTACCTTGACTAGCTTCAGGGGTATCTCTAGCAACGTCCATTAGATATTTTTTTTCTTTTAGCAAAGGGATATAAAGAAAATCGTTAAGAATTATTTTGTTTTTTTTTTAAATTCTCTCACCCAAAAAAAATACATACGTTTATGGATTTATGAATAATAAAACTTCAAGAAAAAGCGACCATGAAAAAAGTTCAATATATTATACTGTATCTGTCACACTATCCTTATATTTATGTTGAAATATATTCTTGTATTATTTCAGTAAGATGTAGTAAACCTTCAATTATTTCCTAAGGAGAATTAAATTTTCACCATGTTTTAATACTTTTTAGCGACAATAATTTCTTTTTTTTATATACATATTGGGTCTATACTATGACTATTCACAAGGAAATCTCTTCAAACAAAAGAGAGAGAGAGAGAGAGAGAGAGAGAGAGAGAGAGAGAGAGAGAGAGAGAAGGCTGGAAGCTTTCCTTAAGCACAATGTATTTCAAAGAAAATATCAAAGCTAGCTTCCAGCCTTCCCTCTCTCTCTCTCTCTCTCTCTCTCTCTCTCTCATACACAAATTTTCACAAGAAATACGAATTATTATAAACTTGAGCTCAATGCAAATGACTGAAGATATCAAATTAAGCTTCCAGATCTCTCTCTCTCTCTCTCTCTCTCTCTCTCTCTCTCTGTGGCATATACTAATTTTGACAACACATACGATTTATTAGAAAAGAGCACAATGCAAATCAGTGAAAATACAAAAGATAGCTTCCAGCCTTCGCTCTCTCTCTCTCTCTCTCTCTCTCTCTCTCTCTCTCTCTCATCTCAAGCTGTCATCTTCCGTTGTTTGCACCGGAGCGATGTAAAGTTCTTGAACAGTCTGAAGACAGTCCCCTGGTTATGTGTTCTCGGCTGCTAATAAGAAAGTTGGACCAAGTGGAAACTTGCGGGTAAGTTGAATTAGTCATTACTCGAAACTAACAAGAATACTGTAATTATGGAGGTGAAATGTTCTTAAGAGAAATATTATGTAAGTTTTTCAAAAAGATAGATTTATATATATATATATATATATATATACGTATATATATATATATATATATATTATATATATATATATATATATGTGTGTGTGTATATATATATATATATATATATATTTTTATATATATATATATATATATATTTACATATATATATATATATATATATACATATACGTATATATATATATATATATATATACATATACGTATATATATATATATATATATAGTGTTCTTTATTAATTAGGGAGTATATTCTCGTTTTCTGTATATTTTTTAGAATAATTTATTTCCATTGTGTAGGAAGTAAAATAGAATTAAACCTTCATATTCGGACAATCTCTGTATGAGAATTAATGCTATGAATGAGATCTTTCGGGTAACAAGATTAAACTGATTATGTCTCGCCACATTTTACTTTCTTCGTTATTCTTGAACAGAAAACAGAAAAATACAGTTGAAAAACAGATTTTAACCTCCTCTTCATAGGATAAAACAATGGACTACTTGAATAATTAAATGCAATGCTGATCGCAGTTGAGAAATTGAGTCACTTATTTTTAAGAGACACCACTCTTAGAATCTGCCCATTGTTTGGTAAACGTAATATGATTAAAGAGATTTCACCAAAAACTGTTTTATTGCAATAGTTAAATGACACAATATCAAGGGTAGTTAGTCCTTTTATGACCTTTGTGATAGCGCCATCACTAATCTACTTTATTTTCTAGACCGGTAAACTGAAGTGGTAGATTTCTCTATTACTTAGTAAAACGAGTTTGGGAATTTTATTGAATGAAATATTTTCGATATTTCAATAAAAAATAAAAAATTTAGAAAAGGTGAAATGAACTTGAGTGTATATATATATATATATATATATATGAATACACACACACACACACACAT
Source organism: Palaemon carinicauda (assembly GCF_036898095.1). NCBI lineage: Eukaryota > Metazoa > Arthropoda > Malacostraca > Decapoda > Palaemonidae > Palaemon > Palaemon carinicauda. The sequence continues at coordinate 179,230,840 of NC_090730.1, forward strand.
ATATATATATATATATATATATGTGTGATAGAAAAATTAATAGAACTGTGTTATTTGGATGACTTCATAGTTATACCTTAAAGCTTATGGTACAGCAGTATAAAAAAAAAAAAAATTAATCCCTCCTTTTACATATTTCGGATTTATTCCAGCAATATTCATCTATTACAACTAAAAATATATTGATATATAATAAAAAAAAAGCTAGATATACGTGTAAGTCATAATATTTTTGAGTTTGGTAAAGAAAA
>NC_090730.1:179236590-179241590 GCF_036898095.1 Palaemon carinicauda
CAAAGGTAGTGTATACAATACATATTATTGTTTTGACAAAAAAACTATTTATTGTGATATATTACCATTAATTACTGAAACGTCTATATAAGTAAATATGTTCCTGTTTTTTTTTTAATTTTGTATTGAAAGACTAATATTTTTTCAGATTCAATTATCGATATTAATGTCATATATACGATAAACTATAATACCATTATCCATATATAATAATATATGATAACTCTCTCTCTCTCTCTCTCTCTCCTCTCTCTCTCTCTCTCTCTCTCTCTCCCCTCTCTCTCTCTCTCTCTCTCTCTCGTGGCCCAAGAACATTCACCCTTACTACAGAAAGATCCCAATGAAGAAACTGACCGAGTGATTTGTGTTCTAATCTTATCTTCCTGTTTTGTCTACAGCTTTTTCAACGTTTCTATAAAAAAAAATATTTTATCATAAATATAAAGATATTCGGACAGATACAGTATAATACATTGACCTTCTTTCATGGTCGTTCCTTTATGTAATTTTAAACTTCATAAATCCATAAATGTATAAAAGTGTGTTGTCAAAAATTCTAAAGGAAAAAAAAATCGCTTAACTATTCTTTTACATCCCAATGCTAAAAGAAAAAAAAATATAATGGTTATTGCTAGAAATACCCCTCAAGCTAATCTAGGTAGGAGTATAATTCCTATTTTTCTATTCAAGAGTTTTACATTTATGAAACATTTTACCGAAGAATTATTTGCTTCTGACTCTTAATTAGCGGAAAATATTATGTAAAATGCTATCTACGTGGGCATAATTCACAGAACTAGGTGGGGTAAATGTAAGAAGTGTACATATAAGGATTACTTTAAAAGTTTTTTTTTTCTATTCAAATGATGCAAAATCTTGATAAAGAAACAAATTATTAGATATATTTTATGCCAAATATAAATATTCAGTTTGAGATCCTAAGAATATTTGAGTTGTGATATACATTAATTAATATATATATATATATATATATATATATATATATATAATATATATATATATATATATATATATATATATATATAATATATATATATACATATATATATATATATACATATATATATATATATATATATATATATATATATATATATATATATATATATATATATATATATACATATATATATATATATATATATATATATATATATATATATATATATATATATATATATATATATATATATATATATATTCATAACGTCTTTTAGCAAAAATAAACCAAAAGTTGAATAAAACTAGGTAATTATGAATAAGATTATACTCCAATCTTTACCAGGAAAAGATTCTTGAAAATGAATAACATCCAAGTCTTCTTTCGTGTTATTATAAGATTCACTCAGCTATAAGAATCTTAGATTCACTCTTTTAGGATGTTGATGAAAAATATCCATATGTGTATGTATTTATAGGGCTGTTTAGTTGGCTCATGTTTTTGTCAATTTATTATACAACAAAAACAACAATCAAGCACAAAATTTACAATGCTGTTACTTTCTTACCCTGAAATCATGTTCAGAATGTTACTGTAACTAGCTTATTCTTTATATTTCTCATTAGCATATTGTATACGTCATTTTAATTGATGCAATGTGTTGATATTTCATTTCAGTATCATTATATATCATCACATCAATTTCAATATCAATTTATCTAGAATTGAATGCAAGTAATTTCACTTACAACATACCTGAGAACACTATGGTTTCAAGTATATTGTTGCGGTAAGGATATAAATGCAAATATAAGGAAAGAGTTGCCAGGTTTTCTTACTTATATACCAATGTTTTATTATGTATTCACTGAAAGCACAAAGTAATTACATATATTGGTTATATTGTCACTTTTTAACTTTGTATATATTTCATCACTGGTAGTGAAGCCTAATAATAATAATAATAATAATAATAATGATGATAATAATAATAATAATAATAATAAATAATAATAATAATAATAATAATAATACTAATAATAATAATAATAATAATAATAATAATAATAATAATAATAATAATAATAATAATAATAATGAAGTTCTGTAAGAGTCGAGTTCTCCCCATTTTCATAAAAAAAACAACCGATGTTATTATTTTGTCTGATATCAAAGAGTAATTATCGGCTTTGCTGTGTTAGATCTCTTGCAATAAGATACATTAATTCTGAGAAATCCTCAGCGTCTCATTAATGCCAGAGGATTATATCAACTGAAAACAGTCCATCACAGTAAGCTTAGTTCAGGGAAGACAAAACTTAGTTCAGCACAGGGGAAGCTTTGTTCAGCAAGATGAAAGCTAGCCATATTCAGTTCTGTAATTACTAGCATGGATCTCATGTGATAGGAATGATTTCGTAATCGCAGTTATTATATGAAATAGTTGATTATAATAGTTTTTGAATTATACATTTATTTCAAAATCTTATCAAAAGTAAAAACGTTATTGATCTTAGTCTTAAGAATATAGATTTTTTTATCCAACATCCATGTTTGATATCTAGCTCGTGAACGAATTAAGGTTTTATTATTAGCTCTCTTTAATTACAGCAATGGTTTTATCTTATAACTCGTACTCATTCATTAAGGGCAGAGATTTAATTGGAAGATTTAAAGGGCATTAGCAACGACCCCCTTAATGAAGGGATAACATTGGGAAGGCGAAGATAATCCTTTAACTTCACTTTCTTTGAGTCTATATTTTGATGTTTTTGGAGAAAAAAAAAATCTCTATGGAAGAGCAAATGGATTGGAAGTATTCTTTAATTAAATTTTGGCTTTATAACAGAAACTGATATGAGTAAGATTTATGGTTTAAGTAGATCCTTACACAAAAGGTAAATAAGGTTTTTAAAACATAACTATAACGTAGTATAAAAAGAAAAACAAGAGAAGGAGAAATAAGACTAAATAGTATGCCCGAGTGTACCCTCAAGCAAGAGAATTGTACCCCAAGACAGTGGAAGACCATGGTACAGAGGCTAGGGCACTGCTCAAAACTAGAGATCATTGGTTGAAACGAAGACAAGAACATAGTAAGTCAAATATAAAGATAGACATAAATAACCAATCATCTAAATAAACTAGACTGGATACTTAGATTATCTAATTCTCGAAAAAAATTTTGTAGATTATCAGAGTTGACCTACAATGATACCTTCATAAAGTTTAATGTTGTATGATATGTTCGATTTCTCTCTCTCTCTCTCTCTCTCTCTCTCTCTCTCTCTCTCTCTCTCTCTCTCTCTTATCGTGAATATGTACGGGCTTTACTGATTTTTAATGAGACATTTTCACTGACACGCCGGGGTACCCTTTTAAATCGGAAAAGTTTCTCAATAGCTGATTGGTTAGAATTATTTTGTCCAACCATTAAAATAGTAGGAAACTTTACCGAGATAAAAGGGCACTCCGGCGAGTCAGTGCAAATGTACCTCATTTAAAAAGTTGAATATAGTGCTGTAGCCGGTGGATTTAGCCTTTTCGAAACATTTTAAACATTGTAGACACTCTGGAAAAAAAGCCTGGAAAAGTTGTAAGTGATATAGACACACTGTTTAAAGAAGAACGACCGTCTTCTTTATACACATTCACATCTATATTTTGTTAGTATATCATGAGCATTTTGAATGAAATGGAATTAACAAAGCTCGGAAGAGCATTATATTCGTGATATAAATACCTGTAATTAGTGATGAAATAACTTAATGGTTATACACATTCACATATATAGTTTGTCAACGTATAGTATGCAATGAGCCTTTTAAATGAAATAGAATTTACATAGCTCCAAACAGCATTATATTCGTAATATAAATACCTGTAATTAGTGATGAAAAAACTTAAGGGTTATACACATTCATATGTATATTTTGTCAACGTATAATTTGTCATCGGCCTTTAGACTGAAATAGAATTTGTTCAGCTCCAAAAACAGCATTATATTCGTAATATAAATACCTATAATTAGTGATGAATTATCTTAATTTTTAAAAACCATTTATCATAGTAAATTCCCATTCAGTATAGGTTATTAAGAACGATCATATCAAAAGCAGAATAAAACTAAAAAGAATATTCTGAGCCTTAACACCTATTTCAAGTGAGTCGGATGCCTTTAGATATTAATTGGAGGCTCTCGGGAAAACCTCTTAGCTAATGCAAGAGGATTAAGTGGATGGATAGCTTCTCTGTTCGTAGTTTGTGCAATTGATTGGGACTGAATTGAATAATAAATGACGCCAGAGCTCTGCATGAATTGCACCGGTTGTTCGAATTTATCAGCGGAAATCTAATGAATCAGTGACTGCATGGGTTTAATACCCCAACGCTATTTGGAACTTTTCAACCCTTAAACCCAAGGCATTTTATTTTCAAGTATATTTTAAAATATGTTTTTTTTTTTTTTTTTTTTTTTTTTTTTTGATTGCTCTAACAGCCTTAAGTTTTGTCATAGGGAGGTCAGGTTGGTCTCATTATTTTGGAAAATGCCTGAAGTTTCTCATAAAGTTATCAAAAGTATGCAAGAGTATGTAAAAAATAAAAAAAATTCAAAGACGTACCAGTACGTCCAGGGGGGGTAAAGGGACGAGTTTTGTGAAACGTACCAATACATCCATTGGGGGTACAAGGGTTTAAAGCAGTGGTTCCCAAACGTTTTTTTCTGTCATTTCCCCCGTTGCACCCAGTATAACCATCCAGATTTCCCCCTTCATGTGTATGAGGAAAAGAATAGTTAAAACACACTTGAGACTATTTACTAATTTATTTTTCAAATGTGAAAATATAATGATAAAAATATAAATACAGAGCAAATTGGATAGAGAGCAGTTGGTAACAAGTAAGTATAGCCATAGAGCTGGTTAATAACAAATAAAACGACTTTTGTTTGCTCTTTTACTTTTGAATTAAATTGTTATATTTAGTAGGTAGTGAATTATCTCCCCCCTGGAAGCTTCAAATTTCCCCCAGGATCTCT
>NC_090730.1:179246590-179249090 GCF_036898095.1 Palaemon carinicauda
TTTTTCTGAGAACATATATGTCACATTTTTAAGTCTTAATGAAATACACAACTGATAGCATTCAAAGTTATAGTTGTTTCCATTTCGAGAAAGGATGTATGTTTAAAAATATTTCAGAGTACGTGTAAAATCCATCAGCTGATTGAACAATGGTATATTAATGTTTCTAATGCTAATAGATTACGTGGTTTTGAAAAGACGAATTGTGTATCATAAAACGGGATATGTGGAGTAATAATAAAAAATACGACAGGTCGATGTGAACTAAAAAGCAATATTTTAACTATTATTGCATGTAATCATGTTAAGCTTCAATATTTTGTGACTAGAAGAAAGAGATTACAAAAATAAAAGAATTTTCATATTTTGTGGTATTTCATAATTTCCGTACGATATGGTATATATCTTTTTTATGAATTATGTATTTATTTCTTATATTCGGTCATTCCTTTCACTGTATTTTTTTTTCTAAGCATGAGAGCTTTTAATATATATATATATATATATATATATATATATATATATATATATATATATATATATATATATATATATATATATGTGTGTGTGTGTGTGTGTGTGTGTGTATGTGTGTGTGTGTGTGTGTGTGTGTGATTTTAGCTACTTGAAATTTTAGAATTTCAGCCCTCATTTCCACACCAAATTACTCCTATTCAAATGCTTATAGTCTAATGTATCTAATTTCTTTATGGGCATTTTTTATCCTTTTTACACTTATATCAACACAGCCTTTACTAAGGCAAGATTTTTTTTTTTATGTATTTTAATCTCTAAGAGGTTTTTTTATTTCACCATTTGACTTTTTGATATAATTAGAAAATATTCTAACCCCATCACTCTTCCTTCCTACAATCTATTTGGAAACTAGAAGGCCACTCAGTAGAGCACAGACCTTCGCAGCGGTAGGTTATTTCTCGACCTTTTTCTTGACCTTGACCCCGACCTTTGACCTTAACATGTATTGATTAGCGGGATTTTCATACAATAAAATATGAACCAAGTTTGAAGTCTCTGTGACAAGGATGTCCAAACCTAAGGCTGATTACGTGAATTGGACATTTTACTTAACCGTGACCCCGACCTTCCAAAAGTTAATCATATCCAACTTTTTTAAATAACAGTTAATCCCTATAAGTCTGGTTACTCTCTTATTAGAATAGTGGCTAGGCAGCTGCTCACAAACAAACTCATAAACACACAAACAAGGATAAAAATAACCTTTTTCCAACTTCGTTGGTGGAGGTAATTATACGCTTAGTAAATTGTATAGAAGAAAGTATTTTTGAAAACACGAATATTATCTTCTCGGAAGTGAGAAGGCTTGGGAGCTGATCATATGTATCTATGGTCACTTTCTAGGGCATTGCCACTGTCCCTTGTCTATGCCATTGCTGAACGGCTTCTAAACCTTAACCCTAAAATAGGAAAGTATTTTCTTTTATTCCTTAAACAAAATTTTATAATAGTACATCTTTTAATTCCTACTTTAGTTTACAATATCTTTTTTTCATAGTATTTATTCTCTCCATTATTTTTATGCCTCTATTTTATTGCAAAAAATCAGTAGTTACGAGTAATATGAAAAGAGATAAAATACAAAATGTTGACTAACAAAATATATATGAAAAAAAAAATTTCACATAAAAAATATGAAAATGAAAAATTATTTTAATAGATACAGATGGAATCTCATACGCGAGGAAAACTTTTATTATCAAATTATAAAGTTACGCCAGAATGTAAATGCAATTTTAAACTCAATTTCAAAAACTCACCAAAACAGAAGCATTTAGGAAGTCTGACCATTTATCAGAAGCATCTAAAATGTCTGTACAAATTTAAGTTTCATCCGTCAGATTTATGGAAATTCTTAGAAAGCAAAGGAACGTCAGATACAAAGAAATATTCCATATTTATTAGTGGATTCAAAATAGACATTGACCAGGGAGGAAATCATAATATCAAAATTAATTTTCATAGAGTTTAAGCAAGTAACAGTAGTTGTTCTTAAACGTAAAAAAACAAGGAATAAAATAAAATAAAATAATATAACATAAAAAAACAAGAAGCAAAATGAAATTAGATAATATATCCTAAAAAGAATTTATTTACATAGAATTTTCATGAGTTTTTAGTAATATTTTGTATTCAAATATTATTTAAAAAGTGCCAGTAATGTGATCTGATAAATATCTAATTAGGAGATTACTAAAAATAGTAAACATGATTCCCATTATTTGAGTTTGAAATACAGGGGCACTTAGTAGAGCACAGATCTCCCCGCTACAGTTCGACCTTGACCTTGACCTTATTCCTTAACATGCATTAACTGGTGTGGAATTGCATTCAATCAAAAAATTGCCCAAGTTTCAAGTCTCTGTAAAAACGTTGTCCAAATTTATGACTGATTGCAGGTATTGGACATCTTACTTGACCGTGACCTTGACCTGCAACCTTTAGCTTCCAAAAATTAATTATT
>NC_090730.1:179269253-179274253 GCF_036898095.1 Palaemon carinicauda
CTCTCTCTCCTCTCTCTCTCTCTCTCTCTCTCTCTCTCTCGTTTAGATTTCAATACTAGATCCCTGCCTGGTTACTGCCTGGTAACAAACGAGAAGGAAGGACATCACTCAATTTCAAATGAATTTCTGTCGTAGAGAAATCCTGCATCAATTAATCTCAGACCTTTTGGGGTAAAAGTAATTCTTCCAAATTTGATTTGTATTGTAGAGGATATTGAAGGGCTCTTGTAGCGCTTATTATCTACCCTTGCTCAATATCTTTATTCCTATTTACTTAATTCGGATTTTCCTTCCTTTACTTCATTTGCTATCATATAAATCTATTATTACATCTTCATGAAGAAGCTATGTTTTCAGCAAGTTGAACCTAAAAGGCTTTTTAAAGGCCGCTTATGAATGACAGAGGCAAATGGCAGGGACAAGGCCTTAGCTAGCAGTACAGTGCTATAGAGACTGACCATATATACATATGATCAGCGCCCAATCCCCCTTTTCGCCCAAGCTAGGACTAAGGACGTCTAGGCAATGGGTGATGATGACTTAACAGGTAGATCCTTAGGCTCCCCCAAATCCTCTATACTTAGCTGACAAGGAAGGTGAGTTTTGTAGATACTATAAGACACTATCGAGCTTGAGCGTGAATCTAGCCTCAGACACATAAAATGTGGCAGACATAAATAAGGAAATAATCGTATCTCCTGAAATGTCAGCTAATAATAACGAATAAACTCCAACGAAACATAGGTAAATAACCGTTTCACATTGAAGGTCGACTTTTAATGTCAACAAAATTCAGCAGATAGGAATAAGGAAATAATCTTTTCGCCTTAAATATCATCTAACAATGAGGACTAAACTCCAACGAAATATAAGTAAATATCCGTTTCACATTATAGGTAAACTCTTTGATTTCAACGAAATTCAGCAGGCATAGATAAGGATATAACCGTTTCGCCTGAAAAGTCAGCTAATAATGACGACGGAACTCCACAGATATAAATATGAAAATTACCCTTTCACATTAAAGGTCAGCTGATAATGACGAGGAAACTCCACACACATAAAAAAGGAAATAACAGTTTCACATTAAAGGTCAGCTAATAATGACGACGAAACTCCACAGATATAAATATGGAAATTACCCTTTCACATTAAAGGTCAGCTGATAATGACGAGGAAACTCAACACACATAAAAAAGGAAATAACAGTTTCACATTAAAGGTCAGCTGATAAAGACGACGAAACTCCTCACACATAAAGAAGGAAATTACAGTTTCACATTAAAGGTCAGCTGATAATGACGAGGAAACTCCACACACATAAAAAAGGAAATAACAGTTTCACATTAAAGGTCAGCTGATAATGACGAGGAAACTCCACACACACAAAGAAGGAAATAACAGTTTCACATTAAAGGTCAGCTGATAATGACAACTAAACTCCACACACAAAAAAAAAGGAAATAACAGTTTCACATTAAAGGTCAGCTGATAATGACGACGAAACTCCTCACACATAAAGAAGGAAATAAGTTTCACATTAAAGGTCAGCTGATAATGACGAGGAAACTCCACACACATAAAGAAGGAAATAACAGTTTCACATTAAAGGTCAGCTGATAATGACGAGGAAACTCCACACACACAAAGAAGGAAATAACAGTTTCACATTAAAGGTCAGCTGATAATGACGAGGAAACTCCACACACACAAAGATGGAAATAACAGTTTCACATTAAAGGTCAGCTGATAATGACGAGGAAACTCCACACACAAAAAAGAAGGAAATAACAGTTTCACATTAAAGGTCAGCTGATAATGACGACTAAACTCCACACACACAAAGAAGGAAATAACAGTTTCACATTAATGGTCAGCTGATAATGACGACGAACTCCACACACACAAAGAAGGAAACAACAGTTTCACATTAAAGGTCAGCTGATGATGACGACGAAACTCCACACACATAAGGAAGGAAATAACAGTTTCACATTAAAGGTCAGCTGATAATGACGAGGAAACTCCACACACATAAAGAAGGAAATAACAGTTTCACATTAAAGGTCAGCTGATAATGACGAGGAAACTCCACACACATAAAGAAGGAAATAACAGTTTCACATTAAAGGTCAGCTGATAATGACGAGGAAACTTAACACACATAAAGAAGGAAATAACCGTTTCACATTAAAGGTCAACTTTTAATATCGACGAAATTCAGTATTCATAAATAACGAAATAACCGTTCCACATTAAATGTCAACTAATATTGACGACGAAACTCCACACACACAAAAAAAAGAAAACTGTTTCACATTAAAGGTCAGCTTATAATGATGAGGAAACTCCACACACATAAAAAAGGAAATAACAGTTTCACATTAAAGGTCAGCTAATATTGACTACTAAACTCCAACGAAACATAAGTGAATAACTGTTTCACATGAAAGGTCAACTTTTAATATCGACGAAATTCAGCATTCATAAATAACGAAACAGCCGTTTCACATTAAATGTTAGCTAATAATGACTACGAAACTCCACACACACACACACACAAAAAAAAATAACCGTTTCACATTAAAGGTCAGCAGATAACGACGACGAGAATCCACAGACATAAATTTGGAAATGACCGTTTCACATTGAAGGTCAACTTTTAATGTCGACGAAATTCCACCGACGACATTTCCCAAAAGCATCAAAGTCAACCTCTTCGCACTGCCTTCTATCTTGCTCGTTACCAAAGCCTTATCCATCGAGCAATTCCTTTCGAAATAGCTCTTCTAAAAGAGAATTGTTGAGAGCATCATTAACTATCCAGAGAGTCCCTGCATTCAGATCAGTGTTTACGCTGTTTGGGAAGTAAAATTTCCCGCATCTCCATTACAACTAGCTATTAGAGCAATGATGAAATGGTGCTGGATATTCGAAAGATATTAGCGTGAGAGAATTTATTAATTTTTTTTTTTTCAATTTTAGAATGATTGGATAACACAATACTGTATATTGAAGTGGGTCATTGGGGTCTTAACGAGGGCTATAATCATTGTAAATATATTATTATTATTATTATTATTTATTATTATTATTATTATTATTATTATTGTTATTGTTATTGTTATTGTTATTGTTATTTATTATTATTATTATTTTCATTGGCTAAGCTACAACCCTAGTTAGAAGAGCTGGATATTATAAGCCCAAAGCACCCTAACAAGGAAATAGAGCCATTGAGATAAGGAAATAAAGAAATAAATAAACTATAAATGAAGTAGTGCATAAATAATATGAAATATTTCAAGAACAGTAACAATATTAAAAAAGTTTTTTCAGACATAAACCATAACGACAGAATTATGACAGTATGATGATTAATATTCTCTCTCTCTCTCTCTCTCTCTCTCTCTCTCTCTCTCTCTCTCTCTCTCTCTCTCTCTCGTTTATATTTCAATATCAGATCCATGGATACAGCCTTTGAGCAAATCGGGATGAAGGAAACCGCTCAATTTCAAACGAACTTTTGAGGCAAAGAAATTCTCTTTTCAATTCATCTCTGGCCTTTTGAGGTGAGGGTAACTCTGGCTAATTGGACTAGCTTCCTTTCACCTGAATCTTATTTCAACTTTAACATTATATATATATATATATATATATATATATATATATATATATATATATATATATATATATATATATATATATCTATCTATCTATCTATCTATCTATCTATCTATCTATCTATCTATCTATCTATCTATCTATCTATCTATCTATCTATCTATCTATATATATATATATATTAATATATATATATATATATATATATATATATATATATATATATATATATATATAATAATAATAATAATAATAATAATAATAATAATAATAATAATAATAATAATAATAATAATAATAATAATAGCAGTGAAAATTCCCATTAATCCAACAGTGAATTGAAAGTCTCTTGGAGATAGAGGATTGAGAAAAAAAAACCTTCCAACTGAGTCAATTTTGTTTTCCGATTACGACCCAGAGAGACATAAACCTGGATCAGATTTATCGACCTCACGTAGCTTGACCCTTTGATATTTCTGAAATGATTCACAGAAACCATCGGTATGTAAAGCCAGTTGAAAGCAGTGTTGCAAGAATGCATATATTTTTTTTTATATTTTTTTTTTCACTTCTCGTTTGCGATGTTTTCATATCATATTTTTAAATATTTTTTTACATTTTCAATCTATATGACTTATTTGTTTATGGCGTTAATAGTTTATATAGGATGTATCTGTTTTGACGTTGTTTACTGTTTTAGAATAATTTAATGTTAATTTGTTCTCATCATTTATTTATTTCCTTATTTCCTTTCCTCACTGGACTATTTTATCCCTATTGGAGCCCTTGGGCTTATAGCATCCTGCTTTTCCAACTAGGGTTTTTAGCTTGGCTAATAATAATAATAATAATAATAATAATAATAATAATAATAATAATAATAATAATAATAATAATAATAATAATAATAATAATAATTTTGCAGTTAAGAAGAAAGCCATTTCACTTTGGGAAAGATTGGCATTGGTAATTTAAGCCCCGCTCACGTATTGACGCTTTAAAGGGTTTTAAAGGTCACTCGTGAATGGCATAGGCTAGGGGAACTGAGTATGCCCTAGAAATGACCATATATACATATGATCAGCCCCCAAGCCCTCACTCCATCCAAGCTATGACCGGGAAGGGCTAGGGAATAGTTGCTGGTGACTTAGCAGGTAGATCTATAGGCTCCCACAAACTCCCTATCCTTACCATCCAAGCTATGACCGGGAAGGGCCAGGGAATAGTTGCTGGTGACTTAGCAGGTAGATCTAAAGGCTCCCACAAACTCCTCATCCTTACCATCCAAGCTATGACCGGAAGGGCCAGGGAAGAGTTGCTGATGACTTAGCAGGTAGATCTATTGGCTCCCACAAACTCCCTATCCTTACCACCCA
>NC_090730.1:179294962-179297462 GCF_036898095.1 Palaemon carinicauda
CGTCTTTTAGCAAAAATAAAACCAAAAGGTGAATAAAACTAGATAATTAATAATAAGATTATACTCCAATCTTTACCAGGAAAAGATTCTTGAAAATGAATAGCATCCAAGTTTTCTTTCGTGTTATTATAAGATTCACTCAGCTCTAAGAATCTTAGATTCACTCTTTTGGGATGTTGATAAAAAATATCCATATGTGTATGTATTTATAGGGCTGTTTAGTTTGGCTCATGTTTTTGTCGATTCATTATACAACAACAACACTCAAGCACAAAAATTTACAATGCTGTTACTTTTTACCCTGAAATCATGTTCAGAATGTTACTGTAACTAGCTTATTCTTTATAATTCTCATTAGCATATTGTATACGTCATTTTAATTGACGTAATGTGTTGATATTTCATTTCAGTATCATTATATATCATCACATCAATTTCAATATCAATTTATCTAGAATTGAATGCAAGTAATTCACTTACAACATACCTGAGAACACTATGGTTTCAAGTATATTTTTGCGGTAAGGATATAAATGCAAATATAAGGAAATGAGTTGTAAGGTTTCTTACTTATATACCAATGTTTTATTATGTATTAACTGAAAGTACAAAGTAATTACATATATTGTTTATATTGTCACTTTTTATCTTTGCATATCTTTCATCACAGGCTGACATAAGTCTCTTTTATAGATCATATTTAAAAGGTTCTTTAATATTGTTGCTCCTCCTTTTTTATATTAGTTGCTATTTACTTTTTATATAGTTTTAATTATTTCCTTATTTCACTGGGCTATTTTGTTCTTTTTGGAACCCCTTGGCTTTAGCATCCTGTTTTTTTTAACTAGGGTTGTTGCTTAGCTAATAATATAATAATAATAATAATAATAATAATAATAATAATATAATAATAATAATAATAATAATAATAATAATAATAATAATAATAAAAATAATAATAATAATGAAGCTCTGCAAGAGTTCTCCCCTTTTAATAGAAACAACCGCTGTTTATTATTTTGTCTGATATCAAAGAGTAATTATCGGCTTGCTGTATTGGATCTCATGCAATGAGAACACTATCATTAATATGAGAATTCGCCAGCGTCTCATTAATGCCAGAGGATTATATAAACTGAAACAGTCCATCACAGTAAGCTTAGTTCAGGGAAGACAAAGCTTCGTTCAGCAAAGAGGAAGCTTTGTTCAGAAAGGATGAAAGCTAGCCATATTCGATTCTGTAATTACTAACATGAATATCCTGTGATAGGAATGATTTCGTAATTCCAGTTATTATATGAAATAGTTGATTATAAAAATTTTAAATTATCCATTGAATTCAAATCTTATCAAAAATAAAACCTTATAGATCTTGGTCTTGAGAATAATGATTTTCTTATGCAAATCCATGTTTGATATTTAGGTCGTGAAAGAATTAAGGTTTTATTATTAGCCTTTACATTGCAGCAATGATTCCATTTTGCAATTCGTACTCATTGATTACAGGCATAGATTTAATGGATATATTTAAAGGATATCAGGCAATCTACCACTTAACTAAGGGATAACGGTGGGAAGGTGAAGATAATCAATCCTTTAACTTTACTTTGAGTCTGAAAAAAAAATCTTTATGGAAGAACAAGTGAATTGGAAGTATTCTTTAATTAAATCTTTGCTTTGTAACAGAAACTCTTATAAGTAAGCCTCATGGTTTAAGTAGATCCTCACAGAAAAGGTAAATAAGATTTCAAAACATAACTATGTCGTAGTATAAAAAAGAAAAACAAGAAAAGGTGAAATAAGACAGAATAGTATACCCGGGTGTACACTCAAGCAAGAAAACTCTACCCCAGGACAGTGGAAGACCATATTACAGAGGCTAGGGCACTGCTCAAAACTAGAGATCAATGGTTGAAACGAAGACAAGAACATAGTAAGTCAAATACAAAGATAGACACTTATAACCCATCATTTAAGTAAACTAGACTAGATACTAAGATTATCTAATTCTTGAAATAATTTTTGTAGATTATCAGAGTTGCTCTACAATGATACCTTCATAAAGTCTTATGTTATATCATATATTCGTTTTCAATTCATCTCTCTCTCTCTCTCTCCTCTCTCTCTCTCTCTCTCTCTCTCTCTCTCTCTCTCTCTCTCCTCATCGCGAACGTTTACTGACTATACTCATTTTTTTTTTAATGAGGAACATTTGCACTGACTCGCCTGGGGTTTTCTTTTAGCTCGGAAAAGTTTCCCACTAGCTGATTGGTAAGAGTTATTTTTTCCAAGCATAACGACAGTAGGATTTTTTTCGAGCTGGAAGGGCATCCCTGCTAGTCAGTGCAAATGCCGGCCTAATTAGAAATAGGAGAGTCTATTGTTGTAGCCAGTGGATTTGGCCTTTTCGAAGCATTTTAAACTTTATAGAGACGGTCTGGAAAAAAGAACTGCTAGTCTTTTGAGGAGCCTGGAAACGTTGTGAATTATATAGACATCC
>NC_090730.1:179302462-179304962 GCF_036898095.1 Palaemon carinicauda
TATAGTGTACAAAAAAATTTACTTTTTTTCTGAGAACATGTATGTACCATTTTTAAGTCTTAAGGAAATACACGGCTGATAGCATTCAAAGTTATACTTATGTTTCCATTTCAAGAAAGGATGTATGTTTGAGAATATTTCAGAGTACGTGTAAAATCCATCAGCTGATTGAACAATGGTATATCAAAGCTTCTAATGCTAATAGATTACGTGGTTTTGTAAAGACGAATTGTGTATCATAAAACGAGATATGTGGAGTAATAATAACAAATACAAATACGACAGGACGAAGTGAACTAAAATGCAGTATTTTAACCATTATTATATTTATTCACGTTAAGCTTCAATATTTTGAGACTAGAAGAAAGGGATTAAAGAAATGAAAGAATTTTTACATTTTGTGATATTTCATAATTTCCGTACGATATGGTATATATTTTTTATGAATTATGTATTTATTTCTTACATTCGGTTATTCTTTTAGTGTAATATATTTTCTAACCAGGACTGATTTTTATTTCACCGTTTGACATTTTATTGTAGTTTAAAACATTTTTTGCTCTCATCACTCATCCTTCCCACAATCCAACTGGAAACTAGAGGGGCACTCAGTAGAGCACCACAGTCCTTCGCAGCTGTAGCTTATTTCTCGACCCTTTGCTTAACCTTGACCTTGACTTTTGACCTTAATATGTATTAATTGGCGGAGATTTCCATTCTCTCAAATATGAACCAAGTTTGAAGTCTCTGTGACAAGGATGTCCAAACTTATGGCTGATTACGTGAATTGGACATTTTGCCTAACCGTGACCTCGACCTTCCAAAATTTAATCATATCCAGCTTTTTTATATAACAGCTAATCCATGTTTGTTTGATTACTCTACAATTAAAATTGTGGCTAGGAACCTGTTCACAAACAAACTCACAAACAACCAAACAAGGATAAAACATAATCTCTTTCAAACTTCGTTGGCGGAGGTAATTATACGATTAGTAAATTGTATAGAAGAATGTGTTTTTGAAAACACGATTACTATTTTCCCTGTAGAGGGAAGGCTTAGGAGCTGATCATATGTATGTAAGGTCCCTTTCTAGGGCATTGTCACTGTCCCCTGCCTATACCATTCATGGACGGCTTTTAAACCTTAACCCTAAAAATAGAAAGGATTTTCTTTTATTTCTTAAACAAAATTTGATGATAGTACATTATGTAATCCCTACTTTAGATTACAATATCTTTTTTTCATAGTATTTATTCTCTTTTGCCTTCATTTCCTTGCACAAAATCAGTAGTCATGAGTAATATGAAAAGAGAAAAATATAAAACTTCGACTAACAAAATATATTTGAGAAAAAAAAGAAAGAAAGAAATTTTACTAGCAAAAATATACAAAAGAAAATTTTTTTTCATAGACCCAGATGGATTCTCATACGCGAGGAAAACTTTAATTATCAAATTATAAAGTTAGGCTGAAATGTAAATGCAATTTTAAACTCGATTTTAAAAACTCATCAAACAGAAGCATTTAGGAAGTCTGACCATTGATGAAAAGCATCTAAAATGTCTGTACAAGTTTAAGTTTGATTCGTCAGATTTAGGGAAATTCTTAGAAAGCAAAGGAACGTCAGATAAAAAGAAATGTCATATTTATTAGCAAATTTCAAATGGACCTTCGCCAGGGAGGGAATTATAATATCAAAATAAATTTTCATAGAGTTTAAGCAAGTAACATTAGTAATTTTTGAACGAAAAAAAAAACATTAGATAAAATAGAATAAGATAATATAACATAAACAAACATGAATCAAAATAAAATTACATAATTTATCATAAAAACAATTTAATTAGATATAATTTTCATGAGTTTTTAGTAATATTTAGGATTCAAATACCATTTAAAAATACCCGTAATGTGATCTGATAAAAATCTAATTAGGAGATTATTAAAAATGTAAATATGATTCCCATTATTTGAGTTTGAACTATAGGGGCACTCAGTAGAGCACAGATCCCTCCCGCAGCAGCTTATTTCTCGACCTTTCGCTCAACCTTGACCTTGACCTTAGATATTTACATGCATTAATGGGTGAGGATTTTCATACACTTAAAAAATGGTACACGATTCAAGTCTCTGTAACAACGTTGTCCAAATTTATGGCTGACCTTGACCTTTGACCTTGAGCTTCCAGAAATTCATTATTTCTAGATTGTTATATAACAGCTCAGCCATGCAAGTTTAATTACTTCACGATTATTATTGTGGAAGCTGTTCCAAAACTAAAACCTATGCACGAGAAAACACACAAACACACAAACAGGCGAAAACATAACCTGCTTCCAATTTTGTCGACAAAGAAAACTATGATAAAAGAGATGTAGGTTTAAAGAGATTCTTTTCAATCTATGTAAATCCCATAAAATCGAGTTACTGACACTGAAATAAATACAGCAAATACAAAAACATATTCTCTCTCTCTCTCTCTCTCTCTCTCTCTCTC
>NC_090730.1:179309962-179314962 GCF_036898095.1 Palaemon carinicauda
AATGGAAATTTCATACTTATTTAATGTCAAAAATCAACGTAAATATATTCCATAGTTTTACTTTCTAATCTGGATAGATGATGTATGTAATGCCTTAGCGGTTAAAACATAATTCATAACTCGTTCAGTGTATATGTATTTTTTTACCAGTAAAAACATTTGCCCATGTCCAAACTCTTGGTTGATTACGTTGATTGGACATTTTGATCGACCGTGACCTTGACCTTCCAAATGTTAATCGTTTCCACCATTTTATATAACAGTTAACCCAGCAAGTTTCATTACTCCTCGATTAAGCTTGTGGCCAGGAAGCTGATCATAAACAAATACACACACAAATTAACAAACAGGGGGTAAAACATAACCTCCGTCCAGCTTCGTTGACAGAGGTTATGACTTATATTACGGAATTTCTTAGTACAAATAAATTGGTCTCAGCCGTATTTCGTTAAAAAGAAGGCGACTGTAATTTTTAACCTACTTTGTTGTTATCATTTATAGGTTGGTCACCTTAACATAACTCCTTTACGTCAATATATCCTTTTTTAAATACCCGAATGCCTGGCAAAATTTATCCAAGTATTTCTACCGTTTTTCTTTGGCAAATATTTAACAGTGAACGCATGGAATGAGGAAAATTATTTTTAACCTTGAAAGGGAGAGTGAAATCCTAATTTATATTGCTTGAGATATAAGGGATTTTGAAATGAAAAACCAAATGGAATAAGCCATTTACAATGGCTCCTATTTTGGGAAGGTACAGTCAAAGGAACTGGGGCCATAACAGCCTCCATTTGCATAAGAAGGAAGACTCTCAGACATTGGGACAGGGAGGGAGACTACATTATAGTCTGGCCATCCTTGCCAATGGTATAATTATCTCTCGCTGTCACAGTACTTTATACCTTTTATTATCATTGTGCACTGAAGTTTTTAACTATTTCATGTTGTGAAAAGAGTTTTTTTCTTTTATTTGTAAAAAAAAGCATTGAACTTTGAAAAAAAAAATATAATCTATTCAGCAAGTTCAAAATACACAAAACAAGAAAAGGGGAACATTTCATCTTATATGAATATTTTTATATATAATAGAATATCATAATATTTCTTCATTAAGTCAGTAAATCAAGTAACTCCCACTGATGTTTTGTTGTGAAATGATCATAATGTTTGTAAGGACTTTTCATATCTTCAGTGCTTAATCCACTAATTTCCTCCGTCTTCATTTTGAGTTAATGTTATGTAGAACAGTTCACTTTCTTGATACTAATGACTTGAAGATTAAAGAGCAAAAGGCTGAACCTTAATGATATGGTAATTATGGCTAATGATCGGATAATTAGATATAGGACGGGTGAAAGGGATCTTCTCTCTAATATGAGGGGGAGATATGAGATAATAACTAGAAAACACTGATGTATCGACCTTTTGTTTTCCAACGAACGAATCTTTATCCTGTTAAGCCTCAGGGCCAAAACAAGTTGATTATATATATATATATATATATATATATATATTTGGTCGTATGTATATATATATATATATATATATACACATATATAAAACAAGTCATGTAAGGAAATAAAAATAATATACGTGAAATAATGTGATTAAACATTACTTCCTCAAATCATATGCTCCATTGGTGTGAGTCCTTTTCACTCAAATTTCATTTTAAATTACCTGAATGGTTCATTATTAGTCAAAAGCTGACGGGAAATATACCCAGACTCCAGTCATGAATTTAATGAACATTCTATTCATCCAATTTATTGGGCGCTAATTGGTTAACTCGTGTATTATATTGCTATCGTTCTTAGAGTTTTTTCCCTAAATTTTTTTCTGAAAAATTAATGTCGCTTATAATACATATAAAACGTTTGACTGGCCCTCACAAGGCACTAGAAGAGTTGGAAGTCCCAGGCCTACATGGCTGAGGATTATGAAGCGTGAAGTGGATGATTAATGGAGAATTATTGAATTAAAAGCTCTAGATAGTGACGGCTAAGGAAATCTAACCGAGGCCCTTTTCGTCAATAGGCGTAGGAGGAGATGGTGATGATAATGCATATATTTCATCCATTGATTAATTAACAAAGTTTACAATTAGAGTTAATATCAAGCATTATTCATTTAGGCTAAATCATAATCAACTTCTAAAATAACAGTAATGATAACATTCAAAAATATAAAAGAACTCTGAGATTGCAGAACTCCGCTACGGCAGATTAGCTCAAAGGTTAATTCAATCGACATTTTGCTCGCTATTGAGCTTGACCTTTGACCTAGAAATTGGACATTTGAATCATTTCCACATCTCAACATAACGATCAATTCTTGAAAGTTCCACTACTCTCTAGCTCTATCTGCTGACTCATCGGTAGCCAATGCCTGGCCCACATTGGTCCTAGCTTATGTGGAGAGGGTCTTGGACGCTAATCATATGTATATATGGTCAGTCTTTAGGATACTATGCTGCTTGATATGGCAATGACACTATCCCTTGCCTCTGCTATTCATGAATAGCCTTTAAACCTTTAAATGGATTATCCAACACAGAATAAATAGTAATTGAATACAACTTGGGTTTTAATCACTGAAATTATAATACGGATAAAAGTCGAAATTAATTGATTTGTTGTCAAAACGCTTTTAATCCCATTTTTAATCGGATTTTGAATCATATCAGAAGTGTGCAATCGTTATGATAGATTATCGAGTATCTGAATTAATCAAATATCGTTAATTACACATGATCGAAATTTCACGGAGTATAATTCATTTCAGAGATTGGAGATTGATCACAAATGCTTAATCTCTCTTTCTCTCTCTCTCTCTCTCTCTCTCTCTCTCTCTCTCTCTCTCTCTCTTGAATATAAATGCGTACGTCACAATATGTCCATGTTAGTTTGCACAAACTAGAGATATTAGGAAATGGTAATTCAACACGGATATAGCTATTCAATATATCATCATCTCCTCCTACGCCCATTGACGCAAAAGGCCTCGGTTAAATTTCACCAGTCATCTTTATCTTGAGCTTTTAATTCAATACTTCTCCATTCATCATCATATAATTACCACTTCATAGTCCTCAGCCATGTAAGCCTGGGTCTTCCAACTCATAATATAAGTTACATTATTAGTTAGATATTTCAGGGTTATTTTTTTCCACTCTCAGTTATAATTCATGAATTAATTATGTGATATACTCATGGCATATCAGGTATTATAGATTGATAATGAATAAACAATTTGGCATTTGAATGCTTTGATAAATCCATCGATTAAAAATCTAAAGATTATGTTTTTTTTTATTATTAATATTTTAGATTCCCACGAAATTGATATTTTCATGAATTTTTAAAATAAATCTAGTAGAATGTTAATAAAAGGTCCGCTTTACTATCTTCTTGAGTAGATTGATTTAAGTTTTCCACAAAATAATTTTGAAACTGAATTATAATCCTACCTGAAAAACATGTTGACATATTTATTGAGATATTAACGGTTTAGGAAATAAGATCTAATGGTTGACAACCTATTTGAACTTCAGTATATATATATATATATATATATATACATATATATATATATATATATATTTATATGCATATATATATATATATATATAAATATATATATATATATATATATATACACACACAATACACACACACACACACACACATATATATATATATATATATATTTATATATGCTCATATATATATATATATATATATATATATGCTCATATATATATATATATATATGTAGATATATATATATATGCTTATATATATATATATATATATAAGCATATATATATACATATATATATGTGTGTATATATATATACATATGCATATAAATATATATATATATATATATATACAATACACATACACACATATATATATATATATATATACAATACACACACACACACACACACACATATATATATATATATATGCTTATATATATATATATATATGTATATACATATATATATATATATATATGCTTATATATATATATATATATATAAGCATATATATATATATATATATGTGTGTGTGTGTGTGTGTGTATTGTGTATATATATATATATATATATACATATAAATATATATAATATATATATATATATACACATATATATATATATATATATATATAATCTTTCCTTTCAGCCAAGCTCAGCTCTTTCTATCTTTCGGTTGGGGGAAGAGAGAGTAGTCATACCCTCGTGAAAGGAGCTACGTGTCCGTGTGCGTGCATATCTATATAAATATTCAGCAGTCTAATTTTTTAAGGGGCGTATACACTAGCTACTTCATAGTACTACGCCGAGGTTACTACATATTTGGCTCTCCAAATGCTAGCGCAATGTCATGAGTTAAGTAATTATTTTAGGATGAAACACGAAATCTAGTTTATGCATTCTGCTCACAATTAAGTACATAACTTTCCAGCTAGACTTGCACCATAATAAATTTATTACACAGCGCGTAGCGGGCAAAATTGCATAAATGGAAATAATATTCATAAATGCGTTTATCGTTGAGTTTCTCGTCTCGTTGAAATCATTTATGTAAATATAATCATAAATGTTAATTTTCTGAGGCCGAGTTTTTTTATTCACCAGCTCTTTCCTTCTTTTCCAAAATATACCTTAGTTGAATATATTATTTTTCTTTTATTTTCATATGAACTTTCACCAAACTTTGTTATTATTATTATTATTATTATTATTATTATTATTATTATTATTATTATTATTATTATTATTATTATTATTATTATTATTATTATCATTATTATTATTATTATTATTATTATCATAATTTCTATTATTATTATTATTATTATTATTATCATTATTATTATTATTATTCACCAGTCGTCTCTATATTGAGCTTATAAGTCAGTACTTCTCCATTCATCATATACTACTTCACGGTTCATAATCCTCAGCCATGTAGACCTGATTC
>NC_090730.1:179324962-179344815 GCF_036898095.1 Palaemon carinicauda
CCCAGGTCCTCTTGACTCAAAGGCTTCATCAATTGGCTCTTCCAGGTGAAGGCAACAATTGAGCTCAGAGACTGATCATCAACCTATATACTAATTGGTAAGTATATCAAAGCTTAAGATAGAAACAGTACAGTCTGTGCTGTTTATCTATCCGAGAAGACGACTTCATGGTTTTGATAGTCCTTTAGAATGCATCCTTTCATGTGTATGTCCATCAGTCCTCTGGAAATTACCTTAGCTTTTCCCTCTATGGTTAGTATACTAGTTTAAGCCTGTGCTTTGGACTGTGTACGCCTACCAGTGTTTTCACGCAGATGACAATTTAGGAGGTACTTGGCCTCACTTAACGGGTATGTGCTAAGATATCCTGATTGGTTGATCATCTGGTAGCAGAAGGCTTCTTGTTCCAGAGGGCTTCCTAGTGTTCAACTCGTTTGCCACATGACAGTAGGAATCGCCCTCGTTCCTACTTCCCTGTACTGGTTCCATGACCAATGTATGAGGATGAGTTCTAACATGCATGGGATCACTTGGATGTCTACTCTTGTCCTCTTATGACCTGATCGGGCAGGTAATCAATGGAGTTCAGTTCATTACACCAGTACTTGGCTCCTTCCCCTCACTAGTTAGATAATTGCATATCCTATTTTAATGGCTGATTACATCACAAATCAGTAAAATATCTTTAAATAAATGACTCCGGTTTGTATAGCTAAGAAAAATACAAATTACTTTAAAAGTTTGTTGTATTACCACTTAACCACAATGGCATATATGTTGAAACCTTTCTTAACCTCCCGCCACTTTGCGGGAAAACTTGTGTAACTTTTGTTATTAACTGTTTTAGCTTAATAATTTTTATTTAAACATCATCGCTAGAACCATGCATATATAGGAATAAACACCTAAATGACCATCTCCTATCATCATTATCAAGTGATATATTTTTTGCCTAATTCCCTTATCTCCCTGTTTACAGTCTTTTGTGTAATCATATGTATTTTTTATGCTATAATTGCAGTATTTACTTTGTGTTGGAGTAGCAATGTTTGGAGTGGCTTAAAGAAGTTATATTTCAAACTCCTTGAAATTTTACTATTTTAATCTTTTTTTTCAGAACACATTTGGAGCTATGAAAAATAGGATTTGTTTATCACTAATGGTACCACAACTGAGATCATTGGACTATTGGATTGCCTTTGATTCACATCTCCAAACATTGAGAGAAGATACTCCGGTTATAGTATGGGCACTGTCCTAGCAGGGTGCCACATGGTAGTGGTAGCCCTCTCAACCCCCATCCAGCCATATGTAAGGATAAAGCATAATATTAAGGTATGCAAGTGGAGAAGTATAGTTTTAAGATTATTTAAGTTTTTTTTTTTCTTCGTTAATCATGGCTTATACGGCCCCAAAAAAGTCTGGAATTGGGAATTGTGGACAGGTTCTAATTCTAAGAGAAAATGTCAAGTAAATTCAATCATTAGAAGATGCAACTGTTAAATAGTAACTAAAGTTGCTTTGTGATCCGGGAAGAGGAGCTTAAAGGATGTGAATAAATGTATAGGGTTACATGTGGGTGGTCTCAATGTAAAACTTAGAGTTTTGTTTTTTTGAGGATAATGGAGGTTGATGTATGCCTCAGTGACCAAATTTAATTTTAGGAAATTAAATCTGAATGTAATTCCATCTTATACCACTGGCAGATAAGATGTAATATTTAATACACACTACTTATGAGTGGTGCAGTGTGGAAATTAACGACTACTCGGGGTAACTCTATGGCACTCCATAATACATATCTGAAAAGTAGATTAGGGATGCAGTGACTTATGATACATGGCCACATCAAAGGCTAGGAATCTGGCAGCCTGTAAAGTAGTTTAAAGTAAAGTGTGTGGTGCCCTGTGATGCAAGGTCATTTTACAGGCTAGGTATTGAGCTGTAATTGGCACAATCCTATTTGACATTTGAGATACTAAACTTGGTTTTACACTGTCATTTGAGAGGTAAGAATTGTGGCACCTATTAAGAACTTTGGCAATGGCTAATTGTTGAGCATGTAAAAGGACTTGCCAATTGATGAGCATGTAAAGTACTGCTAATTAATGTGCAGTTAAGGCACTGCCACTTGACAAGCAGTTAAGGCACTGCTACTTGCTAAGCAGTTGAGGCACTGCTACTTGCTAAGCAGTTGAGGCACTGCTACTTGCCAAGCAGTTGAGGCACTGCTACTTGCCAAGCAGTTGAGGCACTGCTACTTGCCAAGCAGTTGAGGCACTGCCACTTGCCAAGCAGTTGAGGTACTGCCCCTTGCCAAGCAGTAGAGGCACTGCCCCTTGCCAAGCAGTAGAGGCACTGCCCCTTGCCAAGCAGTAGAGGCACTGCCCCTTGCCAAGCAGTAGAGGCACTGCCCCTTGCCAAGCAGTAGAGGCACTGCCCCTTGCCAAGCAGTAGAGGCACTGCCCCTTGCCAAGCAGTAGAGGCACTGCCCCTTGCCAAGCAGTAGAGGCACTGCCCCTTGCCAAGCAGTAAGAGGCACTGCCCCTTGCCAAGCAGTAGAGGCACTGCCCCTTGCCAAGCAGTAGAGGCACTGCCCCTTGCCAAGCAGTAGAGGCACTGCCCCTTGCCAAGCAGCAAGAGGCACTGCCACTGGCCAAGCAGCAAGAGGCACTGCCACTGGCCAAGCAGCAAGAGGCACTGCCACTGGCCAAGCAGCAAGAGGCACTGCCACTGGCCAAGCAGCAAGAGGCACTGCCACTGGCCAAGCAGCAAGAGGCACTGCCACTGGCCAAGCAGCAAGAGGCACTGCCACTGGCCAAGCAGCAAGAGGCACTGCCACTGGCCAAGCAGCAAGAGGCACTGCCACTGGCCAAGCAGCAAGAGGCACTGCCACTGGCCAAGCAGCAAGAGGCAATGCCACTGGCCAAGCAGTAGAGGCACTGCCATGTGAAACGCTTTAATAAAAATGTTATGGAATGAGTCCAGTTGTGATAGAATAGACATGTGACACCAATGATAAAGCTGTCATGGATACCAATCCTAGTTTTAACACTGTGTAGGATGGGTATATACGTCACTTCTACTAGTACATTTCCTCGGGGCAGGATAGGAATAAAGTTCAGATGAAACTAAGCTTGTGGAAGGCTAAGGCAGCCAAGACTTGTAGCAAGTCTTCTTGGGGCTAAGTAGGATCTTTTGTTAATAGACCATCTGGCAGCTAGTGATACTTCCATATATGTCAGCTTATAGATGAAAAGTCATACTTAGTATTGCAGCCACTTAACAGGCTAAGGACACTATCTTAAGATACATGTGCTAATATTTTTTTTTAGTTAAAAATTTGCTGTAGATCGTGCGTGGATACAGATTTGTGATTAACAGTGAAAAGAAAAATTACCTATTGCATTAGGTTTTCACTTTAGATACCAATTGCATTAGGTCTTGGTTTTAATTTGCCAAAATCTTCCCAGGTTTACCACATAAATTTACACTGATTTTATGTTATTTCCCCATGCACTTCTTTATAAAAATAGGAAGTCAGGATTCAGAATATTGTTTTGCTTATGGAATGATATTTTGGCCCTTTACTCTCTCGTGGTCAGGTTTTATTTTTTTCTATTTTATTTGAAGCTAGTTTAATTCATAAAAATTGTCCATTTGTATGAGAAAATATGCATAATTTTTAGCAATCAATCCATCATTGCTTGAAAAAACATTACAATTTTAGCGCTCAAATTAACATAATTCATATCAGTGGCCTAAGTTTTTTAAAGAATTTCTCAATAGACTTTACATCTGCTGTGCTGATAAATTGTTCATAAGCATGAAAACATACTTGAAAATTTGTAATCATGTATTGCAATATTGTAATTAGTTCAAGCTCTGAAAGTTAGGAGCTTGGGCTTCAATGCTTTCTCCAATATTAAATTAGGAGTTTGAGCTTCAACACGCTATCCTATATTAAATCTTTCTTACCCAAGTGGATTCATTGCCATCTTTAGATTGAAAAGGTTGCAAAATAAAACTAAATATTCTATTAAATTTTGGTGCTTAAAAATATTGACTTACTAAAGTATGGTTTGTGTTTATGCTGGCTAGAATTAACAACTTACTCCCCTGCAAGATTTTAAAGTAGGCTAAATGTACAATGTTACCAGTGAAATGCTATATTAATACTCTAGGAGTTTAAATCATTGGAGGGTATTAGATTTACATGAAATTTGTGGAATAAAAATCATACAAAAAAGACAATTTAAGGTTACTAATGATTTTTTTTTTAGACCTGAGAAGTATCACACTATGGGGTTCTTGGATAAAATCTGTCTAACGATGCATCGAAATATTTTTTCATCGGTTTGTGGGAAAAGGACAAATTCCAAGTCTTTATTTTTTTTTCAAAGTTTGTTAAATAAACCAGGACTTTGCTTTAAAGTGCAAACTGGCTGCTTTGACTGCCAACCAAGTCATCCAGTTTAGCATCGTTATTCAATGTCTGCCCTTAGTTTCAATTTTTTCAGTGAATTATATGTTAAATGGAATTATTTGAAGCTGCAAGTATTTTTTTTTAAAGCTGCAATATTTTAGCACAATAATGCATTGAATTTTTCATAGTAATGAAAATATTTTTCGCTTTCTAATAATAATTATCCGAAGATGACCTGGCACTACAGGAAGGCGCAGTATTACTAAATCTTTCTGAATTAGGTAAAGGAATAAAATCATTCAGGCTGTTTACTGTTTTCAAAAAGTAAATTAAAATGTGAATATGCTATGGATTATTGCCAAGTAAAGGATGCAAACAAAGTAATAGTACCTAAGGCCTCAGTTAGCATAAGTTGATTCAACTTTAGAAAATATTGCACGTCACACTTGGATAGATTAGCACTAGAATTAATGCATTGGGAAAATAATAAAGATAGTTTCAACCAGAAAGTGATAAAGCTTATCTGGTCGAGACTGATTCTCATGTTCTCCTAGTTCTTATTTTCTGTTATCAGGTTTATGGCTTGATAGTTGTTCAGTATTTTAATTTCAGCTTTATCTGTTTTTTATCTGCACAAGTATTGTTTATAATGTAATCATTCGAAGATATCTTACACATAGGAACTATGTAAATTTTTCCTCTGATTTAAAAGTGCTTAAGCATTTTCTAATATTTTCATATAAACATTGCACAAGTTCTTGATGTATCAAGTCTTAAACCAGTTTATTCACATGGACATGTTTCATATTCTAATTATAAAGACAATTTCTGATTAAACATTCATTATCACGTAATTCACTTTTTTCTGAATCTTGAATTTCATTTGCAGTTGGAATTGGAAATTAATACGGCCATTTATCAGTCAATTACTCTTGAATCTGCCTTTCCATTAGTGTTTGATATTAGCATGTTTTATCAAGTTATTTGTTGCCAATCTGGCAATCCTATAAAATTTTTATGGCTTTGTTTTTCAGAATGTGCCAATATTAATCAGTGACTTTTCATCTTTAAAATGTAGATGGTAATTTTTATTGCATTTTCAGGAATTTGAGAGAATAAGACTTCGGAGACTTCTTCACTATGGCGTGATTGTGGGAGGAGCAGACGGCTTTATGGAAACAATCATGCTGAAGCCCTTCAAGGGATAAGTACTCGGGCAAACATCAAATTTATTGAAGTAAGTTTAGGTACAATATATATTGTGAACTTTATTAGTTTAAACTAAATATCAAGAACAAAACTCAAGTACTTTAAACTAAATATCAAGAACAAACTTTGTTTAAACTAAATATCAAGAACAAACTTTGTTTAAACTAAATATCAAGAAGGAAACTTTGTTTCAACTAAATATCAAGAAAAAAAAATGTTTAAACTAAATATCAAGAACAAAATTTTAAACTAAATATCAAGAAAAAAAACTTTATTTCAACTAAATATCAAGAACGAAACTTTATTTCAACTAAATATCAAGAACGAAACTTTAAACTCAAACTAAAATATTATGAGCAAAACGTTTTTGGCGAACACTTTAAAAGTTTTCTGGTTAGAATTTTTATGGCTTTGTTTTAAGAGAACTACTGTGTGTTTTTCAGAATCTGCCAATATTAATAGGTGATTTCTCATTTTCAAAATGTAGATGGTAATTTTCCTCACATTTTCAGGAAGTTGAGAGAAAGACTTCAGAGTCTGCTTCACAATGGTCCAAGTGTGGGAGGATCAGATGGCTTTATGGAAACAATCACGCTGAAGCTCTTCAAGGGATAAGTACTCGGGCAAGCATCAAATTCATGAAGTAAGTTTAGGTACAATATTTATTATGAACTTTTATTAGTTTAAACTAAATATCAAGAACAAATCTTTAGTACTTTAAACTAAATATCAAGAACAAATCTTTAGTACTTTAAACTAAATATCAAGAACAAAACTTTATTTTAAACTAAATATCAAGAACAAAACATTGTTTAAACTAAATATCAAGAAAAAAACTGTAAATTCAAACAAAATATCATGAGCAAATCTTTTTGGTTTAATACTTTAAAAAGTGTTCTGGTTAATGAAGTCTTCACTGCTAGTTCCGATTAGCAAATACGTTGTCTTAAAACCATTGCCTGGTAATGTATCTTTATTTGTTGTTGTATCAATCTGAATATATTTTACTAGCAAAAATATTTGAAAATCTAGTTATTGCTGCATTATAATATAGTCCCTTTAATAAGTAAAATGTTTGAATAACTTCAATTATTATATAAGCAAATGTAGGTTTAAACGATTTTTCATTCCATATTGTGAGCATATCGTTATGTGAAAAATACAAATAAGGCAAAATAAAATGGGTATCATATGATCCTGTCGATTTTGTTTTTACAAAAACAAGAATAATGCAAAAGGTTTTCCTTTTTATATCAAGGGCCTATATCAATTTTCGAAGAGAATATAATCTCTTCATAGTTTGTAAAAGCCGAAAATCTTTCTACCAAAAGCCATTTAGTTGAATTTTCATTTGACATAGGTTTAGTTAATAAACCTTAATGAACGCCTGAAGGAGAAATATAAATTGAACTTTTTTACTTAGCATTATTTGGTCCTGAAATCACATAGGTATTGGTATTTTAGGAAAAATATGTTAGGTGGCTCAAATTACATGCAAACACTGGCTTTTGATATAGTTATTTCAAAGCTGATTGTGGGACAGTAACTCAAATTTTATAAATCTTTTACATGGAATCATGTTAAATGAAGCAAACATTGAGAAATTTATGTAGAATTAGGCTGGAGCTTATTACTGTTGCACAAAAATTTGTTTTTTGCTCTATGAAGTCTTTAGTTGCTCTAAAATCATAGAAGAACTGATTTTTTGCTCTTTCAGAAATGGAGAGCTGAAGCAGGATAGTGTTATAGATACAGACTGGCGTGCCGCATGGAGAGGGATGTGCAGACTGGCGTGAGGGATGTGCAGACAAGCGTGCCGCCTAGAGAGAGGGATGTGCAGACAAGCGTGCCGCCTAGAGAGAGGGATGTGCAGACAAGCGTGCCGCCTAGAGAGAGGGATGTGCAGACAAGCGTGCCGCCTAGAGAGAGGGATGTGCAGACAGGCGTGCCGCCTAGAGAGAGGGATGTGCAGACAAGCGTGCCGCCTAGAGAGAGGGATGTGCAGACAGGCGTGCCGCCTAGAGAGAGGGATGTGCAGACAGGCGTGCCGCCCAGAGAGCGGGATGTGCAGACAGGCGTGCCGCCCAGAGAGCGGGATGTGCAGACAGGCGTGCCGCCTAGAGAGCGGGATGTGCAGACAGGCGTGCCGCCTAGAGAGCGGGATGTGCAGACTGGCGTGCTGTCTAGAGAGGGGATGTGCAGACTGGCGTGCCGCCCTGAGGGAGAGAGACAGACTGGTGTGCGGTCCAGAGAGGGAATGCCGGTTCTGACGTGCATAGAGAGAAAAGTTGCAGATAAGTTTCAGCCTAGAGAAGGAGATGCAGACATGTGTGGCCTCCAGAAAAGATGCAGGCAGGGTGGAGGAAGACTCACCAGTACTCGGCCTGAGGGTAAAAAAGATGCAGGCAGGGTGGAGGAAGACTCACCAGTACTCGGCCTGAGGGTAAAATAACCAGGCAAACAATATGGAACTTGTACTATGTCTTAAATCAGGGAATAAAAAAATATAAATACTAGTGCCTCTTTATTCTATTTCACTTTTGTCATATTTCACTTTTGTCATAAAAAAATGCTCAAAATGCTCTTAATAAATAATTCCTTCATCATTCGGATGACGACAAAGGATGAAGTTCCCTTTTCCGTCCTTCTGGCGTCTACTCTTCCCCGTCCTACTCTGATGCGTTCTCACTTTGGCCTTTCATCACTTTGGCCTTTCATCTTTGATGTACTCCTCTCTCCGACGTGTGCTTTCTTCACCTTTGTACTCCTCTCTCCGACGTGTGCTTTCTTCACCTTCCCTCTCAAGAGATTTTCTGTCCTTCATCGTCTATCTCTCAGACTGGTTCTCTGTTCTTTCACCATCCATCTCCGTCGTATTCTCTCTAATGTGTTCTTCACCATCCATCTCTCCGACATGCTCCGTCCTTCATCTCTATCTTATTGAGTGTCAAATGCTTACTGTCTCTTTCTCGTGAACTGCTTGGGATTAAGAGAACCTCTCAAGCACTTCCAGCAACTTCTGGTTAATTTGAAGGCCCTCAGCCGGTTGGAGTAAACCTTGATTTCGCTACATCGTTTAGCTACATTCGCTACATCGTTTAGCTACATTCCCGAACCAAAAGCTACAAAGAAAAAAAAAGCAATCATTAGATTACAGGATAATTGAATTAAGAAAACTCATACCACTAACTTAATTTAACATCTACCCTGGGCTCAAACATTAAGATTTTTTGCTTTCCTATCTGTACCAAGTATTGAAATATTTTCAAAATTATTTATGGATTTTGAGTTTAGGCATTATCTAAAATTCCATGCACCGAAACTACAATAATTCAAACATGATTGGCAACTGGATAGGGAACCCTGCTGTCACCTAAAAAAGGCTTATATTATTACAAGATAAAGAACAATGATTTCAGCCCTTTTAACAAACTATTTTGACCTTTAATTCAACTTTATTTATACCTTTATTCAAACCTGCATAAATATTAATATAGGTTTAATATGAAATAATGGACTGAATTTGTTTAAGACATTAATATTATTGGTTAAACAGCTGGCTGGTTAAACAGCTGGCAATAAAACAAAAGTTATGAAATACCAAAATATTGTTCCAGAGAGCCGATTGTTAAGATAAAGTTAAAGCCAATGCAAAAGAGCTACTTAATACCGGCTAGAGTTAAAAAGAAATATGGTCTATTGATTATATATTAACTACTGATCATATAACGAATAACAAATAAATCCAAAAATCAGTCTTTGAATTTTCCAGATTGTTTTATACCATGAAAAATCATTAGCAAAGCCTCCCGCCTTAGTCTAAAAAAATAATCACATTTTAAAGCAAAGGTCAGACTAATTTGAAAATTTAATTTATAACTTCAAGAAAACCTTTTCTAAATTTATTTTTCTACTGTATTTATGGGCCTCAGGATATTAAGCAATTTATTACAAATGGCCAGAAATTATGGTAACCTCCTGAGATTAATTTTCCTCCTGATAATTATCCATTGCAAAAGGACTATTGGGTACGAAAAACTACTAAGGTCAGATTTTGTGAGAAATTACGAAATGGTAAATTTTACATACTATGAAAATGCAGTATTTATGTTAGGAGGAAGTATGGTCTCCATGCCCGTAGAGCAATGTTATAAATACCATACAAACATTTAGGAGGCCTATAGCATTAGTAATGAACTGGTAAATAATATGAGCCTGGTATTTAAAACTGGCATTTTTTAGCAATGTACATAAAATTCCTATTTACAGATTACCCTTGTTAAAATTTACTTCCACCTATGCTCATACAGGTAAAAATTCTTAGTTAATAGATCTATATAAAGTACTCTATAAGTTATAAATACGAAAGTGTCACCCACTAATGAATATGTAAACAAAAATATTACTAAAATTTATAAGTACATGCAGGTCCAGTTTTTTAGCCATAGTTTTCCAAGTAATTAAATTAAATCTATTCCAAGTTTAGAATTAAAACTATTTTAGCATTTAACCTATCTTGTGGTCCAAGTTTTATTTCAATTACTTTTAATTCAAAATGTTCAAATTTTTGCAGAACTGAACTTATGTCAGTGTCAGCATTTTGGTAGTTGGGCGGATTTCAAGTAACGGACCTAATTTCACACATTTACACTCTTTAGTCAAGATAGAAATGGGTGAACCTTTAATAGTATTGTGCACTAACCAGTGATTAAAATCGCCCATCTGACTAGTACCTATCTCTAAGCAGCCTATACATATTACTAAGTGAGAAAATTTATAGTTGCTGAATCATGCTTCAACCCTCTGCAATTTCTGCATGTCTTTCATAGGGCATTTCTACAACCAGTCTGGTTTTTAAATAGACTAACCAAGATACTCTGTTCTTAAGGGTTACAGGAAAACTTAGCGTTTTTTTTTTTTTTTTTTTTTTGGCAGTGAAACATTTTTGCTTTGTATTTACTTAAAAGTGTTTCTGCTGGTCAGCTTGGAGATTTATTTTCAGGCTACCGACACCACCAGTTTACTGTTCAGTCCCCAAGACCCTAAACTTTGTAGTTTTGAATAGCCCATGGAAACTAGATTGTAATACAAATCTCCGGTAATCAAACAGATGTGCCTACTGTAATATAGCTTCAAGATTGATAAGGCAAGGTTCCCTGTAAATTTGACTTTGCTCCGAACACTGCATTAAACTTACATTTTCTAGTTCTCAAACCTCTACATTTTATTCAGAAGAACATACCAAAACCTGATGCAAAGTAAAGATTTGAACTGCTACTATGCAGTCATTGCCACAGCAAAAATTTATTCCCCATCACCAGTAGATTGTTTCCATGCATAAATTGTATAGGTAGTTGAAATAGAAGCTAGGTAAAAGAAAAAACTAAGTGGTTAGTTTATAGTTATTATATTTTCAATAAATATCTCTGCAGTAAACATCTTACTTCATTAGTTGACTGTGGTGATATGATTCTTCACTGAATTATGTTTTAAAAGCTCAATATTGGTAGAGTTCATAACATCTTTGTTGAGTCCATGCTGCCCTTTTACATCACACGCCTAGTCTGAAAATATGAACATATTACCAGTCAAATAGTATGCTTTCCACTTCCTCGTATCCACTTAACTCATAAAATGCATTGGAATAATTAATCTCCGGTTCACTTCATGGATAAAATATACAGGTATTAAAAAATTAATGACTCATTTTAATCCATACTGAATATAAAAATTAAATATTTACCAGAGCTTGTAACTATTCTGTACCACCTTCAACACTATACCAAATATTCAGCAAATGGTATTTGAAAGATTTCTATTTAACCAGTTAGACAACTCAGAAGGCAAAGTTCACCACAATCATCAAAAAACTATTCAAGACCTTCGGTATTTTAGCAGACTATATACTATATTTATACCCAATAAACTAATAAATATCCTCAGCCTACAATATAGGTTTTTCATGGTTTGTTTCCTAGTCTAGCTATGGTAAAATCAAATTAAGGGACAATAATTGTTCAGTATATTAATTACATTTTCTTTTGCAGGGTATCAAAATATACTGTTCCATCATTTAAGGAAATATAAAAGTTTTATATTAAAAAAATTACTTTAAATTACAGTTTTACATGAGTTTAACTTTATGCGATCTTTATAATCTTTTGACATTCTGAAAGCATATTTGATTATTTTTTGAAGAGCAGAAGTATTCCAAATTAATAACTTCAAATAATTTACTGAAGGACTTTTGGGGAAAAAATTAGCAAATATTTAAAAAGTTATCAAACGAGCCATAGTAAATTTATTCCCACAAATAAAACTGAAAAATAAAAGCCTTAATGCACTAGTATCTTTAATATAAGAAAAATAAGTCACCAATTATAAAAGATTAAGTTTTATAATTACCTTAAATCCTTGTGGTTTACCTCTTAAATATACGTCAAGGTCTGCATAGATTTTTTTAAAGATGAAACTGGAAAATGCACAGACCTGTAAAAGAGACAACGATAATTTACTAGAAAGGTAAAATCTTTTTTTCTATTAAGATTTCGTCAAACAAAATCTTATAAATAGATGTATAACTGCTAGGCAATTTACAAATTAATAAAAACCAAGAATTTCAATAACATGTTTCAGTTTATGTCTAGCAGTCACTTATATTAGCCATAACCTAGAAATTTAAAAGATTAATGGATAACCTATGGCAGTCTAATTTATTTTTTCCATTAGCAATAATCAAACCAAGAAATTTAACCGCAATTTAAATACAAAATTTAATTCAGTATGTGAAAAGCTCAAACACAAAGCTACTGGTTTTGCAATTCAAAACTAATAAATAGTAAAACAAGTTTTTGATAATAGGTACTAAATTTTTTTATAGTACTGACTCTACAGTCCCACGCTTGGGACTGGGAGGTCATTCAGGGTCTTAAAACTGATACCACCTAGAAGTTATAAATTTAATCTAATTTTTTTTTTATAGGAGAAAATTCCCAATGGTTGTCTGCGACAGATTAAAAGTTTCCTGATAAACATTAAGAGTTTGATGTTTAGAATTATTAAGAGATTCATCTTATTATCGAAAAATTTTCAGAAACAGTTTTATCCATTACATTATATATTTTTTTAATCACTACTCTACTGATTATCAGCAAGTTTTTATGAAACATTTGGTTCAAATATTGACTTCAAAAAATGAGAATATTTAATTTAAACTTAAATTAAACAGACAAGAACATTTTAAATCCATTCTTTACTAAGGGGACAAAAATCAGGAACAAAGTTCTTGAGTACAGTTGGATGAGGAACTAGTTACCCCAAATTCAGTTCATGTTAAAGTTTTAATAACTATGATACTGTTAGGGGTTTAAGAGTACAATTATAGAATTTTGGTTAACTATAAAGTTTTAAAAATTTAGCTTAGGATGAAATCTCATTTACTATCCTCACTTTTAAAGGTTTTATAAGGTGGAAAAGGATCAAATGCAAAGCTTATATGCAATCAAATTAAAGCACTAATTTTATATATATTGACTGCATTCTAATGCCAAACTTTCTCAATCTGGTCTCATGTACCAAAGATCATCGTTTCTGTAAATTATGAGCGTCCAACTCTTCTGAAGCTACCTTGTATTTGTGGACATGTTTAAGGAAAAAGTTTTTATTTAGAATTTTAAATAATGGTAAACATTCTAGTAAAAAACATACGCTATATGTTTAAGCAATTAAGTAGGGCCTAAGTAAACTCTGCAGTGTAAACTAGCCAATTATATAGTTCTACCCAAAAGCATAAACCATATATTTTTTCATCTATTACTATCTTTTTACCAATTTCTGACCATGAATACTGTATAACCTACATGGTTTAATTTTACTTACTACACCCATATGAAAATTATGGGAACCCAGTGGAGAAACCAGTGCCTTTGTAAGAGTTTTTGGCTGCAATAGTAAATACGATATACATAAACGTATGAGAATTGGGAAAAGAATGGTTCATGCAATTTACTTCATATTAAAGTATGGTAACCTATAGTTTGAGAAATTATCGTTGCTATGACATGACTTCGCACGCAAATAAACATCTGCATCCTCTTCTGAATCGACACCAAGGGATGAATATACTGTGATCGCCAATCATGTAACTAAAGAAATTTTAGTTCCAATGTGGACAAGAGCTATATAACAGGAAGGTTAAAGGTAAATTAAAACAGAATACGGGTAAAATGGAAGTTTCAAGAAACTTAGGAACTAAGCTGAATAATTAAAAGGAACAGAATAGGGGTAAAAAAGAAGGCCATTTAAAACTTGGGAACAGAATACTTGATAAACTAAAACGGAACAGAATACGGGTAAACTAGTTAAAAAAAACAACAACTTAGGAACTAACTTATTAAAAAGGAAGACAACGGTGAAAAACCATGATAATCGAGTTAAAAAATAAAAATCTCCCATTAGTGATAACAGCCCACTAACATACCATTAGTCTTGCAGAAATGAATAATTGACTATGTAACTGCAGCTCTTATTTTGAATGATAAATACAATAATTCATGAGCTTAATATCCATGAATCACTAACTCAAGTCAACTTATAGCTAATAGTTTATCTAGACTAATTGATCTTTTTCATAATTTATAATTTTTAACTTGGATTTAACCAACTTAGAGAAATATTAATGCCTCTCAATCCAAAGGACAATTCAAAACTACCAGATTATAAAGCAAATGAGGAAAGGTTACTTTACCAGATTAGGTAAATTTACTCAAGGTTTAGAACTTTTAATGCTGTAAATTACCGTACATGACACTTAAATGACTGGCTGAAGCGAAATATTTGCCTCTTAATCAGAAGGACAATTCAAAACTACTTTACCCGATTATAAAATAAATGAGAAAAGTTATTTCACCAGATTAGGCAAATTAACTCAGGGTATAAAACTATTTAAATGTTGTAAATTGCCGTACATCACACTTAAATGACTGGCTGAAAATACCTTAGTGCCATTAATAATAACTAATCAAATATCAACTTTAAGAAACCAAATGTGACAAGCTTTGAACATATAGAAATAAGATTTACACCAAGAAACAGAAAAACACTCAAAGAAACAAAAAAATATCCTTTGTAACAATCTACAAAACTAGAAATAGTATATTTTCTACAAATGTTGAGGATTTAACAGTATATGAACAACACGCGATATGAAACGGTTAACACTCTTAACAAAAAAGAAAAATCGACATTGAAGGTCTTGTAGAGAGTGGGATTCTCTTGCTGTATGACCCGGAAAGCAGCCATCTATGTAAAGTAAAACTAAAGTACCTCACACCATTAATATAGAATATATCTCGCAAACACTTACTCACTGTAGTTAACTCGAAAGAACACTGCACATTAGATTGGCAGCCCAACGTAAATGTCACGGTATAAAACATAAGGGCTCATAGTAGTCATTGAAAAATATTTAATTTCAAACAAGTCCGGAGATATCTAGCAATGTTCCCCCAAATTATTAGTTGTCACGATATTAGTTGCTTCGATTCTAAACACTTTGATCATCTAATAAACTATTTCATTAATTCACTTTAGAGAAACTAACACATGAAGCCTATAATTCAAAACTCAATACTTGAAAAAATATCGACTACTTTTACCTTTCGTTTTTTTTTAGTAACACCACACTTCAGTCGTCTTCTTCTTCTTCTTCTTCTTCTTCCCAGCTGGTTCACTGAATATGGATAAACGATATGACTATTTCAACCTCTCTAGCATTTACCCTCGGTCAAAAAATCAGGGACAATGAAACAAGAAAGTCATACATTATGAGGGATTCTACCCTTCAAGTTAAATTGGTGGCTCCATCTATGTATAAGTCTTAAGGTCAATCCGAACCAGAACGATGGCAAAAATTCAGTACCGAAAGGATTTTAAAAAATATTTTTTTTTTTTTAGATTCAGTGACAAATACATTTGAAAATAATTTAGTTTGAATTCAGTAGCAAATGAATTAAAAAAAAATATTTTAGAACCAAATGAGTTTTGAACAATAATTTTGTTTCGAATTCAATATCAGATGAATTTATAAAAAATATTTGTTTATGAATCCAGCACCAAATTAATTAAAAAAAAAAAAATAATTGAATAACAATAGAATTTATAGAAAAAAAATCGTTTAATTTTTTTATGTAAGTTCCTCAATACATAAGTCATGATAGTGTATTTAATTTGTGCTATACGACAAGGAAGTAATTGTACACATCGTACAATTCATAAAGAAACTTTAATAATATAATGTAAAATGATTTAATCCTAAAAACTGTGGCGAGATGCTATTTGAGATGTGATAATGAGAATATGAATTTTAATAGGTATTTTGATGTATAAACGATTCCAAAGAAAAAATATGTTCATAATTCTATTGAAATAGATAATCACTTGGGAGACCAAATCATGTATGTATTCTTGTCTCTAGTTGTAGAAAATCAAGTAATTTATTGCTGCTTCGTATAAATGTCAAGAACAATGAAGGAAAATACATAATTTATAAACAACATCTGTCTAGACACCTAACCTGGAATTCATAACTGCAGGTGATTTAACTAGGCAAAAATAAATGATTGAAATTGTTTCACGAATCTTGTTTGACAGATATAACAATTTAATTACACTGAAGATACTTGATAAGAATCATACATTCACGCTGAGCATAGAATCAACGTAAAAGACAATTAATATACAATATTGTTTCAACTAATTAAGCTGCAACCCTATTTTGAATAACAAGATGCTATAATCCCAAGGTGTCCAACAAGAAAAAATAGCCCAGTGAGGGAAGGAAATTAGGAAAAAAATAAACAATATAAAAAAAATAATGGAGACTAAATCAATATTTCTAAAGGTATGGAAGATCAAGATTTGCTAATAGGAATTTCAGTGACAAGCCAAATTTAATTTTGTGTAAGAGGATATGACGACATGTTCCCTTGCAGTGGCTGATTCTGAGGACTGAATAATTGAATGAGTGTTATGTCGGCGAAATATAATAGAGAGAAATATTCATGATTGTATTTCGGGGTATATATTAAATTCCTTTATAGATTCTTACTGAACTAAGATATCACTAATATTTGATATGCACATGAATAGTCAAAATAAAATATATAGTATATATATACATATATATATATATATATATATATATATATATATATATATATATATATATATATATATATATATATAATATGAATATATATATATATATATATATATATATATATATATATATATATATATATATATATATATATATATGAATATATATATATATATATATATATATATATATATATATATATATATATCTATGTATATATATATATATATATATATATATATATATATATATATATATATATATATATATATATATATATATACATAGATATATATATACATATATATATATATATATATATATATATATATATATATATATATATATATATTCATATATATATATATATATATATATATATATATGTATATATATATATATATATATATATATATATATATATATATATTCATATTATATATATATATATATATATATATATATATATATATATATATATATATATATATATATATACATATATATATACATATATATATATATATATATATATATATATATATATATATATATATATATATATATATATATATATATATATATATTTCCCCAACTGGTCAATACTGTCAACAAAACTAAGATTAATAAGGCTTCTATAATATGTATTACCAATAAATAAATAGAAGGATGAGGAAGGCTATTCCAACAAAAGTTGTAAGGAAAGAGAAAAATATTTTCTCACCTCGTTATTTTATCAACATCTTGCAACACCCAGCTGAACTCTTTCCGTGAACGCAGATCTTTGGTAACTGAAGGATATTTGATGTTAGTTTCTAATACTGCTATAGGGTGGAACATTCCTCTGTTGTATAAATAGTTAATATATATTTTACCAATAATCAAATACATTAGGTAATCAAGTTAATAAAAAATTTTGTCTCTGAGAAGAAGATTATATTTTGGAGAAACTACTTGAAAACTATAGTGAGTCTTTAGTAAATATTATGATCTCAAGTCACAACAGCTTCATTAAACATTACTTATATGAGATTAGATTAATGTCGCCTTAAGAAAAACTCCTTGATATAATATCAAACTTAACCCAACTTGTGTGAGCACTTGCGTTGATGAATGGGAGAGCTTGGAACCTACTTGGCTTGAATGATGAGTTTGGGAGATCAGGCCTCAATATTCTGAAGGTTTGGGAAATTAAGATTCTTCTTCTCTAATAATGCTCTGCAAGTTTGAAGGCTACCTTATTAAACCATGAAGGATTGCAGACATCCTAAGTTCTCTTGCATGAGGTGTGCAAGCGATCCGTTAGGAGCTGGCAGAGAGACGAGTCGAATACAACTAACCTTATTTCGACGGAGCATGACTATATATACAAGCCGTTCCAGTTAAGAACGGCACAAAAATTCAAACACAATGATACAAGTAAATAGAGGCATAAACAGATTATTTGAGCGAGGAGAGAGTGATAATAACAATATACAGTAAAAATGAAATACCGTTACACTATTCTATCTGTTTCCTTATTTCTTATTCTCATTGGACTATTTGTCCTGTTGAAGACACTGGGCTTATAGCATCCTGTTTTTCTAACTAGTCGTTTAGCTTTAGCTAATAATAATAATAATAACAATTTTCAGATCATTGCTTTTATTGTTTTTATGTGTGATTATCACAGGGAAATATATATATATATATATATATATATATATATATATATATATATATATATATACATATATATATATATATATATATATATATATATATATATATATATATATATATATATATATATATATATATTTATCTCTCTCTCTCTCTCTCTCTCTCTCTCTCTCTCTCTCTCTCTCTCTCTCTCTCTCTCTCTCTCTCTCTCTCTCTCTCCTATGCACGTGTACTTGAAAGACTAAAATGGAAAAAGATTTTACTGTCTTGAATTTCATTTTAGAAAACGTTAAGTAACTGACTAACCCATAGAAGGATGATAAAGAATATAAGAAAAATAAAGTCCGGTGAAAACTTTAAGAATGGTTATACAACAAGTGGCCTATTAAAGGAAGGTTTCATTCCTTCATTACAAAATGAAAATTTTTATAGGAAAGATATCACATGTGAGCAAAATCGTTATCCCACTAATTGCTAAGAATTGTTTATTGAGAAATTTAGGTATTTTCAGTTGCAAGACTAGAGTTTGATGGGCTTTTAAAATGAAGGATAAGAAAAATTTTCTTCAATAGAATCTATATATATATATATATATATATATATATATATATATATATATATATATTATATATATATATATATAATATATATATATATATATATATATACATATACATATACACACACACACATATATATATATATATATATATATATATATACATATATATATATATATATATATATATATATATATATATATATATATATATATATATATATATATTATATATATATATATATATATAAACGCTCTTTATAAATTGGAGAAACTCCAATAATTTTGCAACTTCCTTACTTACATCCTTTCAAGATTCAGTAAAATTTTCTTTATATATGATTAAGCCATCAAAGTGATCATAATCCATGAAACCGAAATTATATATTTCTAATTAAAGTTTATAGAAAAATAGAGTTGAGATCATTTTACTTAAAACATTACTTAAAATTACTGCCAGATCTTTGCTCACCACGGCATCTATAACGATTATGATGCTTCTAGAAGCCATACGTGTAAGGTGCAGATATATATCTCAACTATTTTTTTCATGTAATTTCTAATGTTCTAATAAAAATTATACAGAGGCATAATTACGTATATCCTACCTTTACTAATTTGTAGTTTTAAAACAGAGTTTAAGTAGAATAATTTGAACAAGTGTAAAAGTTTTAATATCCTAAATACGAACGAGAAATATTAGGTAATCATTATAAAGTAGGAAAAAATTATTCACAATAATATAAAGCGTTTTGTACAATCATAAAATTTTAATAGATGAAAATAGGAAATACTAAGTTCAAGAAAAGTAAACATTTACAGAAATATCTTCTAGCACA
>NC_090730.1:179345315-179352815 GCF_036898095.1 Palaemon carinicauda
TGTATTGTAGTTTCCCATTATTGATGTGATTTTTTTTCTTATATTTTATCTCGTATATTCAGCTTTTCGTATACTAAAGGTTTAATACTATCCTGAAAAGTTAGTGCAGTCTTGGTTAATGATTAAAAGGAACTTCAAATGAATGATAATGCAAGATTCTCTCTCTCTCTCTCTCTCTCTCTCTCTCTCTCTCTCTCTCTCTCTCTCGAATCATATAGTATTTATATATATTATCAAAGATTTGAATGTATTCGTATATATATATAATATATATATATATATATATATATATATATAATACTATATATATATATGTATATATATATTATATATATATATATAATTATATTAAATGTAATATATATATATATATATATGTATTATATATTATATATATATATATATATATAATATATATTATATATATTTATATTTATATATACAAGATATAGATAGATAGATAGATAGATAAATAGATAGATAGATAGATAGAGTTGTTTACTTTTATATACTTATATACAAATCTATATAAATATATATATATATATATATATTATATATATATATATATTTTATATATATATATATATATTTATATATGTATATATATATATATATATATATATATATAATATATATATATATTATATATATTATATATGTAAATACATATATACACACATATATATATATATATATATATATATATATTATATAAATATAATCTATATATATATATGTGTGTGTGTGTGTGTGTGTGTGATATATATATATGTGTGTGTGTGTGTGTGTGTGTGTGTGTGTTTGTAAACACCTTCATGGGCACAATTTTAATCGTAGAGTAATGAAACTTTCAGGGATTAACTGTTATGTGAAAAGCTAGAAATGATTAAATTTTTGAAGATCCAGGTGTAAGGTCAACGTAACGTTCAAACAAAATGTCCAATCAGCCACAAGTGTGGGACACCGTTGTCGCACACTATTCAAACATATTTGAGTGTATGAAAATCGACGACAATTCATACATGTTAAGGTCAAAAAATCAAGTTCCAGGTCGAGCAAAGGGTCGAGAAATAGGCTGCCACGGCAGAGGTGCATACTCTAGTGAGTGCCCTTCCAGTTATAATTATATCCATCAATATTATTATTTACTAACTTACGATCTCTTAGATATAAATAGCTTTAGAATTATTGTTCGTACGATAAATTTAGATTGATCTAGCGCAAATATATAGAATAAGAAATCAAAAAAGGGCTGAAATCCTATTAATCCAACACATCAACAAGGGATATGACACCACAGGCAATTTCAGTACTCTGACGACTGGATTCATATATCATTTCCCGCCCCTTAAATTTCGTTTTTCGATACCCCCCTGTAACTTATTCCATTAATCCTTTTTACAATTGCAACAGCGTGACAAAAGTGTACCTTTGTCATTCTGCTGACCGAAAAAGTTTTATTATGTGGAGTTACAGCAATATATATATATATATATATATATAGTATATATATATATATTATATATATGTAAATATATATACTATATATTATATATTATATAATATTATATATTATATGTATATATATATACATATATACATATATAAATACACACATATAATTTATATATATATATATATATATATATAATATATATATAAATTATATGTGTGTGTGTGTTTATATATATATATATATATATATAGTATATATATATATATATATATATTTATGTATATATATATACATATATATATATATATATTATATATATATTATATATATATATATACAAAGACACACAAACGCATA
This sequence comes from Palaemon carinicauda, assembly GCF_036898095.1. Classification (NCBI taxonomy): domain Eukaryota; kingdom Metazoa; phylum Arthropoda; class Malacostraca; order Decapoda; family Palaemonidae; genus Palaemon; species Palaemon carinicauda. The sequence continues at coordinate 179,347,132 of NC_090730.1, forward strand.
TATATATATATAATAATATATATATATATACTATTATATATATATATATAATAAATATATACAAAGACACACAAACGCATATATATATAATAGTATTATATATATACTATATCATATAAATATACTATATATATATCTATATATATACATATATATACATATAAAATACACACACATATAATTTATATATATACTATATATCTAAATATTATATACAATATATATCTATTATATAGTATATATATATATAATATAAATATATATACTATATATCAATATAATATATAATTCTTATTTATCTATTTGATATTTTTTCTAATGAAAACTACTCAAATATTATTACATAGAATTCGCCAATGATGTGGCCTCGTTATTGATAATAATTTCATCATCCCAAAATTTTTTTTATCGTGATTTGCAGCTATGTAACATTGCATTCTCTCTCTCTCTCTCTCCTCTCTCTCTCTCCTCTCTCTCTCTCTCTCTCTCTCTCTCTCTCTCTACGAAAATATCAAACTAAAGAAAATGAGAAATACTATAGACTTAGAGATCCCATCTACGTCATGAACCGTTTAGCCATCCTTTCCTCTTATGCACATAGACAATGGTCTTAAACAGACAATAGCGGTGGACAGAGACCTTAATCGTCTCTGCAGATATTTCAAGCGGAATTTGTATGAATGCTCAAGTGAACTATTCGCTTGGATATTCTCTCTGGAATATGTGGTCTTTGAGGTATTCAAACTTGGAGAGGTTGGCTTACATCCAATAGATAAATGTAGGGAATTCAGCAAGGAAAGAGATGAATTAATTCATTAAAATATCTGGTAATTAATTTGAATTGATGTGGAAAAATTTATTATTTTTCTGAGGATATGTATGTGCCATTTTTAAGTCTCAATAAATTAAGATATTGAAATTTGGTGAGCATGGTCTTACATCTAATAGACATTTGCATGAAATTCACCAAAGAAAAATATAAATTAATGTATTAAAATATCAATAAATAATTTATATTGTAGTGGAAAAAAGTGTATTTTTTTTTTTCTGAGGAGCATATATGTACCATTTTTAAGTCTTAATTACGATATTGGAATTTTGAGAGGTTGGTCTTACATCCAATAGATATTTGTAGGAAACTCGCAAAGAATAGACATAAATAATACAATAAATGATCAGTTGATAAATTAGAATGGCAGTGGAAAGAAAAAATATTTGGATTTTTCTGACACCAATATCTACCAATTTCCAGTTAAAAATTATTGAAGGTATTGAAATTTGGAGAGGTTGGTCTTACATCCAATAAGATATTTGCAAGAAATTCACCATAGAAAGATATAATTGATACAATAAACATGCCAGTTAATTACTCAGAATTGTAGTAAAAATAAAAAATTATTTTTTTGTTTTTTTTGAGAGTATATAGGTACCATTTTTAAGTCTTAATGAATTAAGATATTGAAATTTGGAGAGGTTGGTCTTACATCCGATAGATATTTGCATGAAATTCCATTAGGGAAAAAGATTAAATCATGCATTTAAATAATATATACCTGATTGATACTGTATTTTTTTTTTTTTGGAGGACCATATACGTACCATTTTTTAAGTCTTAATGAGTTAAGTTATTGAAATTTGGAGAGTTTGGTCTTACATCTAATAGATATTTGCATGAAGTTCACAGAGAAAAGACGTAATTAATACAGTAAAATATCAGTTAATTAATTAGAATTGAAGTCGAAAAAAATTTAGGATTTTTCTGCGAACACATACGTACCATCTTTTTGTCTAAATGAATTAAGATATTGATATTTTGGCGAAGTTGGGCCTATATCTAATAAATATTTGCATAATATTTGTTAATGATAGACATAATTAAAGCAATGAAATGTTTGTTAATTAAATAGAATTGTAGTGGAATTTTTTTTTTTCTGAGAACATACAGTAGCCTATATGTAAAAATTTTTTAAGTCTTAATGGAATACACAGCTGATAGCATTCAAAGTTATAGTTATGTTTCCATTTCGAGAAAAGATTTATGCTTAAGAATAATTTCAGAGTACGTGTAAAATCCATCAGCTGATTGAACAATGGTATATTCAAGCTTTTAATGCTAATAGATTACGAGGTTTTGAAAAGACAAATTGTGTATCATAAAACGAGATATGTGGAGTAATAATAAAAAAAAAAAAAAAAACACGACAGGACGATGTGAACTAAAAAGCAATATTTTAACTATTATTGTATTTACTCACGTTGAGCTTCAATATTTTGTGACTAGAGGAAAGAGATTACAAAAATGAAAGAATTTTAATAATATGTGGTATTTCATAATTCCGTACAATATGGTATATATATTTTTTATGGATTATGTATTTATTTCTTACATTCAGTTATTCTTTTAGTGTAATATATTTTCTAACCAGGAATGTTTTTTTTTTTATTTCACCGTTTGAAATTTTAATGTAGTTTAAAATATTTTCTGCTTCCATCACTCTTCCTTCCAACAATATAATTGGAAACTAGAGAGGCACTCAGTAGAGCACAGACCTTCGCAGCGTTAGCTTATTTCTCAACTTTTTGCTTGACCTTGACCTTGACCTTTGACCTTAACATTTATTATTTGACAGGGATTATCATACACTCAAATATGAACCAAGTTTGAAATCTCTGTGACATGGATGTCCAAACCTATGGCTGATTACGTGAATTGGACATTTTGCTTTACCGTGACTTCGACCTTCCAAAATTTAATCATATCCAGCTTTTTTATATAATAGTTAATCCCTGTAAGTTTGATTACTCTACCGATTACAATTGTAGCTAGGAAGCTGTTCATAAACAAACCCATAAACACACAAACAAGGATAAGACTTAACATTTTTCCAACTTCGTTAGCGGAGGTAGTTATACGCTTAGTAAATTGGATAGAAGAATGTATTTTTTGAAAACACGAATATTATTTTCAAGGTAGAAAGAAGGCTTGGGAGCTGATCATATGTATGTATGGTCATTTTCTAGGGCATTGTCACTGTCCCTTGCCTATGCCATTCATGGACGGCTTCCAAACCTTAACCCTAAAAAAAGATGATAGTACATTTTGTAATTCCTACTCAAGTTTACAATATATTTTCTTCAGAGTATTTATTCTCTCCATTATTTCTTGCCTCTATTTCATTATACAAAATCAGTAGTTACGAATAATATGAAAAGAGAAGCAATAAAAAAAAAATGACTAATGAAATAAATTTGAATGAAAAAAATAAAGAAAGAAATTTTTCATAGCAAAAATATGAAAGAGATATTTTTTTTATTTTTTTTTGTAGATACAGAAGGATTCTCATACGCGAGGGAAACTTTTATTATCAAATTATAAAAGATAGGCCAGAATGTAAATGCAATTTAAAACTCAATTTTAAAAACTCATCAAACAGAAGCATTTAGGAAGTTTGACCATTTATCAGAAGCATCTAAAATGTCTGTACAAGTTTAATTTCCATTCGTCAGATTTATGGAAACTTTTAGAACGCATAGGAACGTCAGATAAAAAGAAATATTCCATATTTATTAACAAATTTCAAATAGACCTGACTAGGAGGAAATTATAATATCAAAATTAGTTTTCAAAGAGTTTAAGCAAGTAACAGTAGTCTGTTTTGAACGTAAAAAAAACAAGAAATAAAATAGAATAAGATAATATATCATAAAAAAAAACAAGAATCAAAATAAAATTAAATAATATATAATAAAAAATTTATTTAGATAGAATTTTCATGAGCTTTTAGTAATATTTAGTATTCAAATACTATCTAAAAACGCCAGTAATGTGATCTGTTAAATATCTAATTAGGAGATTATTAAAAAAAGTAAATATGTTTCCCATTATTTGAGTTAGAACTAGAGGGCACTCAGTAGAGTACAGATCTTCCCAGCGGTAGCTTATTTCTTGACCTTTCGCTCGACCTTGACCTTGACCTTGACCTTAGACATTTACATGCAATTTTATGGGTGTGGATTTTCAAACATTTAAAAAATGACCCACGTTTTAAGTCTTTGTAACAACCCTGTCCAAATTTATGGCTGGCCTTGACCTTTGACCTTCAGCTTCCAAAAATTCATTATTTCTAGATTATTATACAACAGTTCAGCAATGCAAGATTAATTACTTCACGATTAATGTTGTGGAAACTGTTCAAAATCTAAAACATATACACGAACAAACATACAAACACACAAACAGGCAAAAACATAACATGCTTCCAGTTTTGTTGACAGAGGAAAACTATGGTAAAAGAGATGTTTGTTTAAACTGAGTCTTTTCAATCTATCTAAATCCCATAAAATCGAGTTACTGACAGCAAATACGAAAACATATTCTCTCTCTCTCTCTCTCTCTCTCTCTCCTCTCTCTCTCTCTCTCTCTCTCTCCTCTCTCTCTCTCTCTCTCTCTCTCTCTCTCTCTCCTTTGATAACCTATTGGATACATTAACTGTCTCAATATTCAAAGGATTATTTTTGAATGGTGTCTTAATGTTTAGTATAGTATATATATACATATATATATATATATATATATAATATATATAATATATATATATATATACATATATATATAAGTATATATGTATATATATATATACATATATATTATATATATATATATATATATATATATATATATATAATATTATATATATAATGTATATATACATACATAAATATATATATATATATATATATATATATATATATATATATATATATACTATAAATATATATATATATAATAGTATAACTGTATATTATATATATAATATTATATATATATATATATACATATAATAATGCATATATATATATATATATATATATAGTATATATATATATTTATATATATTCTGTATATAGCCTTGAGTTACAGTACTATGTAAGAAAATATGTTCATTACAATTATAACCAATTCACGTTGATTTCAAGATCATTCTTGAAAAACTTGAATTTTTTCTAAGGTGCTTGAGTAAGAAAACTTCATCACACGCATTCCATCGTTCGCACTTACTGCAAAGTTTATATTCCCTTTTTAGATTTTTATTCCTGGCATGTCAAGCCTCTGAGGAAATTGGAAAGCGAGCAGTAATGCTTGCTTATTCCAAGACAACCAAAATACCAAATAGTTTTCTTTGCCCACGTTTACTTTGCTGATAACTCAATGTTAGCTTCGGTCTCTGTTTCAAGATATAGTAGTTTTTATAAGGAGTTACAGGTGAAGTATTGATCCCTTGAGCATTGTGAAACATCCTATGAGTACTGCAGTGAAGTATGGATTTCTTTGTACAGAAAACAAATATGGAAAAAATACTCCTTACAGTTTATAGAATATATTTTCTTGAATATTAACTTAAATTAATTGAAATATATGTCCTTTAAAACAATGATAAAAATTACAACAATAAAATATATATATGGGAGGAGAATAAGAAATATAAAAATAACTTTTAGTCCAAAGAAGTTTCTTTTTTTTCTTCTTTAAGTCATATTTGTTTTGGTCAACGTTAGATTTAACCTGCAGGAAGAACTAGACAGAATCACTAAGTTTTTAAACACCTGTGTTTTTCGATTCGACCCAAAGCAAAGATTGTGTTTCGATATTTGATAGAGAAAACTACAATTATCGGTCTTGTGAT
>NC_090730.1:179360315-179372815 GCF_036898095.1 Palaemon carinicauda
CTTTGAACTCAATACTTCTCCATTCATCATCATATACTTACCACTTCATAGTCCTCAGCCATATAAGCCTGGGGCTTCCAACTCATAATACAAGTTACATTATTAGTTAGAAATTTCAGGCTTATTTTTTTCCACTCTCAGTTATATTTCATGAATTAATTATGTGGTATGGCCATGCCACATCAGGTATTATAGATTAATAATGAATAGACAATTTGACAATTGATTTCTTTAATAATTCCATTGATTAAAAAGCTAAAGGTAATGTTTTTTTTTTTTATTATTAATATTTTAGATTCCCACGAAATTTATATATTTATGAATTTTTAATTTTGTTAGAATGTTAATAAAAGGTCCCCTTTACTATCTTCTTGAGTAGATTGATTTGAGTTTTCCACAAAATAATTTTAAAATTGAATTATAATCCTACCTGAAAAACATGTTGACAAATTTATTAAAATATTCACGGTTTAGGAAATAAGATCTAATGGTTGACAACTTATATAAACTTCATTATATATATATATATATATATATATATATATATATATATATATATATATATAAATATATATATATATATATAAATATATATATGTTTTATATGAATATATATATATATATATATATATATATATATATATATGTATATATGTATATATGTATATATATATATATATGTATATATATAATATATATATATATATATATATATATATATATATATATATATATATATTATATATATATGTATGTATATATATATACATATATATACACACAAACATATATATATATATATATATATATATATATATATATATATATATATATATATATATATATATATATATATATCTTTTCAGTGAGAGGGGGCTACGTGTCCTTGTTTGTGCATATGTATATAAATATTTAGCCGTCTTTTTTACGGGCCGCGTACACTAGCTACTGCATAGTACTACGTCGAGGTTATTACATATCTGGTGTTGAGTAATGGTTTTATGTTGAAACACGAAATCCAGTTTATTCATTCAGCTAACAATTAAGCACATAACTTTCCAGCTAGACTTCCACAATAATAAATTTATTACACAGCGCGTACCGGGCAAAATTGGATAAATGGAAATAATATTCATAAATGCGTTTATCGTTGAGTTTCTCGTCTTGTTGAAATCATTTATGTAAATATAATCATTAATGTTAATTTTCTGAGCCCAAGATTTTTATTCACCACCTCTTTCTCTTTTAATCAAAATATACCTGAGTAAAATATCTTATTTTTCTTTTATTTTCATATGAATTTTCAACAAGCTTTATTATTATTATTATTATTATTATTATTATTAATATTATTATTATCATTATTATTATTATTATTATTATTATTCTTATTATTATTATTATTATTTTTATTATTTTGATTATTATTATTAATATTTTGATTATTATTATTATTATTATTATTATTATTATTATTATTATTATTATTATTATTATTATTATTATTATTATTATTATTATTATTATTCGCCAGTCGTCTCTATCTTGAGCTCATAAGTCAGTACTTCTCCATTCATCATCTCCTACTTCACGGCTCATGATCCTAAGCCATGTAGACCTGAATCTTCCAACTCTTCTAGTGCGTTGTGGAGTCTAGTTGCAAGTTTGTTGAACTAATCCCTCATTGGGAGTGTGAAGAGTATGTCCAAACCATCTTTATCTACTCCTCACCATGATCTTATCCATATCTATATCTATACCAATTTAAATCATTTATTCAAACTATTTTGCATTTTGGTTATATATAACTTCCTTGACATCATCATATTTTTTTCAGAAGAGATTATACTAAGCTGGCTAAAAAGGGCCCCAAACTCTAGTAATATAAAGGTAAAACTATGAACTTGCAAAGTTTCATAATGCTATTTTATACAATTCTTCTCTTAAGAGATATTAACTTTCTCGATAACATATTTCATTACGAATATGAGGAACTAGAGGTTTCTAGATATGTATATGTGAAGAAGTTTATGATTGGTTCAGGATGGTGTGCATATGATATGTTTATTCTTTTTTTATATAATCCAATACTACTGTATTTCACATACTCTGTTGTACTCAAGATTAATGATAAGGTCTTTGAAAAATTTAGTGTTTAAAACGCAACAGGTAAAAACTACCCGATTAGTATTTTTGACAAAGAATATGCTTTAAAATTAATTTAAGACAAATGTATTGAGTAAAATTAACGGAAGTATTAAAAAAAGAGCCTCACCTTCCTCAAAATTTCATACATTTCAGAAAATCAAAAAGTTAAAAATTACCGATATAATTTCTTTTTGAGCTAAAAAAGGATACGACAACTCTTTAATGAAACTGAAAATTAAAAAGCAATATGATAATATTGAACTACGATGGGAGAAAGTTATTAATCATGATTAAAATCGTTGGGGAAATTTTACCAAATCTGTGTTGATGCAAACAAGTAATTGTGTCCTCATTTCCTTTATTTGACTTTTTACGTTTTGATTTTAATGTTTCGTGAAAAAGTGAAATGTAATTTCCAAATGTTCTCTATGAATACTGCGTAAAATTTTCTAACAGAATATAAATGTAAATATTTCCACCTTAGAATGAGAATCAACTTAGCTTTACGTCAAACTAAAGCAAAGAGTATATCAGAAAATAAAAAATTTGACTCTATAATTTTCTTTTAAGTGAAATATAAGTTCATATCAACATAAGTTCATAACATTTTGATAGAAAATAACCAAATTTTCACACTTAGAAGAAGAATCAGTTTATACTTATGGGAAACTTAGGCAAATATATATATATATATATATATATATATATATATATATATATATATATATATCTATATATATATATATATATATCTATATATATATATATATATATATATATATAAATTAAACTTTGACTATTTTTTTTCTTTTAAGTGAAATATAAGTTCACATCAACACTATGGCTCCTTATAACATTTTAACAGAAAAAAAATACACTTGGAAATTAGAATCAACTTAGACTTATGGCAGACTTAAGCCAACATAAAAAATATCGACAATAAAAAACGAAGAAGACGGTCGAATGATCAAAAGATAATGGATAGTATAATAAACTATTCCCTTTGTGATTGGTGCTCTCAATTTGATAAAAATATCTCTTCCCGTCCGGTTTTGAAAAGTTTTATATGTGAACTTTGCCCAAAATGGGATCCATAAAAAGAGTGAGTTATGAGTAGTTGAATTCTCAGTCTGCTCGTCCAGTGATTTCCAGAGGGAGACCCCTCCTTGGATATAAGCCTCCAATAAGCCTAAGAAAATGAATTGAGACCATCAATCTCTACTAGACGGTAGGTCATTCGAGAGAGAGAGAGAGAGAGAGAGAGAGAGAGAGAGAGAGAGAGAGAGAGAGAGAGAGAGAGAGAGAGATTTTTCTCGCAAAATTCACCCGATATGAATTGCTACTCTCATTTCTAGATCTCTCACTGATCAACTTGATTCACATAATTGTTAATCTAATTCCAAAGTTTATTTTCTCTTTGTTTCTGTCAAATAGAAAATGCTGTTCATGTTATACAAGCTACCGTGGAAAAGTGAGAATAAAAAGCCATTTATTGGTTAATCAAGAATACAAATCAGTTGTATTTGACACCCTGTACATTAAAGATATTTTTATGAATATATATATATATATATATATATATATATATATATATATATATATATATATATATGTAATGATTAGAATAGTAATATTACATGTTTAAAACAAATGACGTAATATGTCATGTTGGTTGGAAGAGCTGGCCGTGAGATTTGCTATGGTCAACTCAAATTGTGTACAGGATGTAAGATGCTAAGTTGTCATTCTTTCTTAGTGTCAACACATTAACTCTTCGTGTGAAAGTTTGTGACGTCACCGGATGCAGGTGTCTTCCGATTCCGTCACGTGTCTAAAGTAAACCAAGCGTACGATATTTGGGATATCAGTAATTTGTTCAGTTCTTATCTAAACTTCACCAGAATTGGTCATGTGGACCAACACAGCTTCCTCCAGTGATGGAGATGTTTAACTCAGTTGTTTATATACAATAAAACTTAAAAACCACCAAGATGTGTTCAATAAACCATCTAAATACATCTGAAAACAACTCATACTCAAATGTGTGCTTAAGACAGTAGCACACCAATAAATGGTGGCAGCGCTTAAACTCAAAGACAGCGGTTATACTCTAAGAATTAGAGAAATATCTTCAAGACTTCAAAAATAAATAGCTGTAAAACCAGAGATATATCTTCAAGACTTCAACATAAAAGCTGTAATACCTGATAAAGATCTTCAAGAACTCAGAACTATCTACAAAAATCTACAATTTTGACTGAGTCCAACGAAAATGCTAACACCAACATATGTTAGTATACAAATAGAATCTTCAATCAACATCCTAGGAAACCCAAGGACTGGCATTCAACTATTGCAAAACATATCCAGGAAGACCTACATTCTACAAGAAACTAGAACGAGACATCGCTAACAAAACATCAAGAGAGAGAGAGAGAGAGACGACTCGACTACATATAAAGCTAAGTACAAAGATTTTGTATTCATTTCAGTTTGTGCAGTGAAGTGTAGTTATCACAAGTCGTTAGTCAAATATTACTGGGGTGAGTGAATTCCTAAACTTTGTTATAAGAAACTCCGAATTCTCATTTAGAATTTTTCTTTCTTAGTGCTAATTCTCATTTAGAATTTTTCTTTCTTTGTGCTAATTCCTTTTTCTTTCATAAACTCTTGGGGGGAAATGTATTGGGATTAGTAACATTGTTGGGGGAATTTTATTATACATATGCGTTTACGCAGTGGGCGTCTGTACTCATATAGATATTTTGATAGGATTGAAAGGGGTCAAAGAGATAGAAAAAAAAAGAATACAGCAGTCATGGCTCCTCCTGTCAGCCCTACCCCTGGACCTAGTGGTGTAGGCCAGGCTAATCCTCCTCCAATTGTGACGCTTGTAAATGCCAGGTCAGCAATCCTTCCTTTTCAAGGCCGTGTCAACGGGTTCTTGCCACAAAATGTGGAGTCATGGATTTCATCCGTTGATGCCCATTTAAATGCCAAACAAATCGTAGATCCTTTTGTACAATTACAAGAAGCTAAAAGTTTTATAGATTTTTCTAAGGGGGATGCGAGTGCGTATTTAAGAGGTGTTTCATTTCAGGAAGCAGTTACTTGGGATGATTTCAAAGTTAGGTTACGCGCGATCTATGGGGGTGAAGAAGCTTTGGATGTAGTGTTAACGTTACGAAATACACTTAATCAAGCCACTATGAATCGGCTTAATGTTGTTGAGAGAGCAGCTCTCATAGCTGATAGGCTTAACGAATATCAGGACATTTTAGGTAATTCCACTTGGGTTACTAACGATAATATCTCCGTGAAAGATTTTTTACGATTAATGTATTTAACTTGCATGACACTTATGTTGCCTGAAGCTTTAGTGCGGTGCTTTGATAAGAAGTTAATGCCTGCAAGTACGGAATTGGATGTCTATAAACAGATAAAGAAGCACATGTCCAAGTGTCCAGATCTCGATCCCGTGTTAACTCAAGTTTTTGCTAAGAATGAAACAAAACCACAAACAGTGAACGTAATTAATAATCCAGTAGCGGGAGTGACGTGTTACAACTGCAAACGTCAAGGTCACATAAGCGCAGACTGTAGAACGAAATTTTGTTCAGTTCACAACACAGGATCACATTCTTATAGTCAATGTTACGCGCGTAAGACACAACAATATCCTAGAAATACACAGTCAATTCCACAGTCAGTTCCATATGGAAATAAAAAGAAAAATCCTCATTTTAACAATAAGAAGAAACAACAAAATGTCAATGCAGTTCAGAGTCCGAAACAAACAAACACTTCTTCAAATATCGCTGAGCCTGGGCCGTCAAACCAGACCTCGCAAAGTCAGCCTAATTTTCAGAATGTGCAGAACAAAGCAAATACCACATAGTTAACTCTAGAGGGGAAGAGAGTGATGTTGGGTCAAGGTCATTTATGTCAACATCAATAGTATTGAATAATCAATTTAATGTTTTATCAGATAATTGTGAGACAATAGATTTTCCTATGAAACACACGGCCGAATTAAGTAAAACAGTGCATGCTCCCGTAGATTTGCAACGAATTCATACAATAATAAGCCAAAATGAGTTACGGCCAACCTTATATGCTGTAAATTTAGAACACAAATCCTTTACGTTATTTTTTGACTCTGGTAGTCCACGTAATATTATGGATTTGAAGACGCATCATTTGTTGTTTTCGAACTTTCCGATTGAAAAATCAGGAATCAGACTTTCAGGTATAGGAAATAATGAATTAAACGTCATAGGCATAACTCATATTCAGTTCAGAGTCGGTAATCGCACGTTTGCCGATACATTTGTTGTTGTGAAAAACATTAATATGTATCCAGCTGTAATTATAGGATACCCATCTATGGGAAATCAAAACATTATCTTAGCTCCTGCAAAGCACGGCGTGTATATCAAAGGGAAATTCTATAAGTCTTCTAATACTTTAAAGTCTGTTTTGGATAAGAAGGAGACGACAAATGTAACCGTAACGTACGTTGAAGAACCAATAACTTGTCTCACTAATAAAGAAATAATACACGCGACCCAGCAGAATTCTCGTTCACCCGTAATATCATCTTGCACGCAATATATCGAACCAAACATACCTTCGAATTTAATAGTGCAAATAAAGAAAACACTACCGGGATCTGAAATATTAATCCTTTCCGATACTTTGAAAACCAACGGATTGTCTGTCACACAAGCTATTTATACAGTAGGCTCACATCAGCAATGTAATATCGAAGTCTGTAATCATTTAAATAACACTTTAGTAATTCACAAAAATCAACATATCTTGGATGTAGAAGTTTATAAACATCGTATTCTTACCGTTGCTGAAATCAATCACTCTCAATCAGTTGCGGATGAATCCCTTTTACGATCTATTAAAAATAAAATCAGTAAGGACATTCAAGACGAAGAAATTCAGCAGAAAATTTTTGAACTTTTAAATAAATATACAGATGTCTTTTCCACTACGGATGGATCCTTAGGGAAAACAGATGTGATCGAGCATCAAATAAGGTTAAAAGACAAACAGAAAATTATATATGTACCCTCGTACAGACTCCCTATGAAATTCCAGAATGAAATAAATGATGAAGTAGGTAAAATGTTAGAGGAAGGAGTCATTAGAAAATCAAATAGCCCTTATAATTTTCCTTTAATAGTTGTACCGAAAAAAGATCGAACATGGCGTATCTGTGTCGACTTTCGTCGTCTAAACGAGGAAACGATCCCTGATCGATTCCCAGTGCCATGTACTGACGATATTTTGTCTTTGTTAGGTCAGAATAAATATTTTACCAGTTTGGACTTACTTAAAGGCTTTCACCAGATATCATTAGAAGAAGATAGTATCCCATACACAGCCTTCAGCACAGCCAGGGGACATTATGAATTTTTACGGATGCCTTTTGGTTTACGTTGTGCTCCTATAACATTTACAAGAATGATTAACATAGTGTTTGGAGACTTGTTAGGGGATATATTGCATGCCTATATGGATGATCTTGTAATCTTTTCCAACACCTTAGAAGAACATCTACGTAAGTTAGAACTAGTACTACAGAGATTAAGACAACATAACTTAAGGGTAAAGATTAGTAAGTGTGAATTTTTCAAAACAGAATTAGTATATTTGGGTTTCATGGTGTCAAGCCAAGGTCTTAAAGTAGTCCATGATAAGGTGTCGGCTATACGTAATTTTCCCATACCTACTAATGTCAAGGGAATACAGCAATTTCTGGGTTGTAGTGGATATTACAGGCGTTTTATACGCAACTATTCAATAATAGCCGCTCCTTTAACTGATCTTACGAAGAAGGGCGTAGATTTCATATGGTCTGAGCAACATCAACAGGCGTTTAATACTTTGAAAGATGAACTGTGTAGTTCTCCTATCTTAAAATTTCCTGACTTCGGTAAGGAATTCTTCATTGCAACAGACGCCTCAGACTTAGGAGTGGGAGGGGTATTGCTTCAGCAATATGATAAACAGTTTTTCCCGATAGCTTTCTATTCTCGAAAATTGAGAACTTCCGAAAGTAAATATGCAGTAATAGACAAGGAAGGACTAGCTATTGTTAATTCGCTAGTGCATTTTAAGTTCATAATTTACGGTTATCCCGTTAAGGTTCTTACTGACCATAAACCACTAACAGAGTTCTTTAAAGGCTTCAATCACAGCCCTAAACGAACTCGGTGGCATTTAATCATTCAAGATTTTGGCGCAAGAATCGGGTATTTACCTGGGAAAGCAAATATCATTGCGGATGCATTATCACGCAACCCCGTGTCATCTTGTACGGAGTCTTTAGCTGAATTAATAGATATATCAACATCCATGCCTATTGTAAAAACAATATCTGAACAAGAAGATTTAGGCTGGAGTGCTGAATTGTTACAGACTGAGCAAAGAAAAGATCAGAAAATAGAAACAATTATAAATGCTTTGAAAGGCAATCATAAAGAAAAAGAATATATAAAGTATAAGCAGCAGAATTATGTAATCAAAGATAATATTCTGTGTAGGACTGTGACAAGGAAAACCCGCAATACACCACATGTAACTAACGACCAGGTAGTAGTACCAAACTCACTTGTTTCCACTGTCCTGAATTGGTTGCATTCAAATCCATTACATGGACACCCTGGGTTCTCATTAATGTCACAGAAAGCCAAATCATTGTTTTATTGGCATACAATGCTTACAGATATAAAAAGACACATAGCTAATTGTCGCACATGTCAGGAAAACAAAGGGCATACGAAAACACCTGTTAGCTTAGGAACTTATCCTGTTCCCAATCAACCCTTTGAAAGAATACATTTAGATTTGTTAACAGGATTTTACGAGTCAGACAGAGGGAATAAGCACCTCTTAGTAATTATAGATGCTTTAACTCGATATACAGAACTAATAGCGCTTAAAACTAAAACTGCGATTGAATGCGCTAGGAAGTTTTACGAGTGTTACATTTGTAAACATGGAATTCCACACATGATAATCTCAGACTCGGGTGGTGAATTTAATAATCACTTTCTTACCTCATTGTGTGAATTCCTCAAAATAAAGAAGATCAATACCATGATATATCACCCAGAGTCGAATGGGCTAGTGGAAAGAGCAAATAGGAAGATATTAAATATATTAAGGGTAACACTAGGGGGATCAGACCCCAACTGGGATATTGCAATACCGGCGGCACTGAGTACTCTGAATCATTCATATCATATATCAATTAAAATGTCACCGCATGAAGCATTGTATGGTACCCCAGTTAGAACACCTTTCCATGTATTAACGCCTACAACTAATCTATCAAATCCTTTAAAAGAATGTATAAATGCAAGTATAAGTCGATATGATATCCTTCGAAAGAATTTAGAAGAATCACAAATCATAATGAAAAGGAATCATGATAAAATAGCGAAACCAACTAAAACATATACCGTGGGTGATAACATCTATATTCAAATCAATGTCAGAAAAGGGCTCAACTATAAACTAACACCTAAGTTTGAAGGCCCATTTAACATTTTGGAAATATTAACGGCCAATAGGTTTAGAATTCAAAATGTAGCCCAACCCACGGATGAGAGAATAGTACCATTGTCTCACATAAGAAATTAAAAAGAAGTGAGGAAAAATTTTAATTTTAATTTAAAAGTTTTCTTTTTAATACAGGAGTAATTACATATATTTTTTCTCGTTACAGGTTTCCAAGATGAATTTTTTGTTGTTGGGAGTGATATTGTTCGCTCAGACATTTTTTTCGTATGGGATGAGTTCTAAGACTAAGAATATATATTTTAAATATGGAAATATAGTTGAAAGACAAGAAGACATTTTTATTACATCAACCAACGTAATTGTCGAAGTGCATATGCAAGCAATTTTTCTTCAAGAGAATGATGTCACTAGCTTAAGAACCGCCATTTCAAGGTTTTCTGCATCATTGGATGAGTTGCATAGGAGACATTTTCATTTGACTACTAAGAGTTTGCTTAGCTCAACATTAAAAGTTGCAGAGATGCTATCTGATGACTTAAAGAATAAGACTGGAGAGACAGGATCTTTGGCTTATGACCTTTTGATGTGGACTGTAGGACACGAACAAAAAGAAAGACGGAATCCGTTCATTTATGCTGCATTAAGCATCTTTGGGTCTGTTGCAAGTTTAGGTTTAGGACTTTCCAATCGTCTTAAAATTAGTAATCAAAATAAGAAAATTGAGTTCTTGACTCATAAAGATGAATTGATTATGTCAGAACTAAGGGATCAGTTAGCTTCAATCAATAAAATTATGGATTTGTTAAATGAACATTCAGATAATATCGTTCAAATTATGGAAGTACAGGATTTGTTAGCAACATTAACGTATTATGATTCAAAGATAGATCACATACATAACAGAATTGCACATTTCATTGAGAAATCCAAGGATTATGTAGAAGCTATCACGTTAGCAACTAAAGGTGTATTGTCGCCCCATTTGTTGCCTATACGTTACTTAAAATTAGTTCTGGAGAACACTAGGGATAAACTAGGCTATGTTCCTTTGTTAGACGAACATAGGTTAGAATTTTATTACAGCCTAATTACAGTAAACGTAGATAATAACAAGATTAGGATTACAATTCCCTTTGATTCTTCTGATGCCTGGCAATCTTACAGGATATCACCATTTCCGACTTTCATGACGAATCACTCAAATCCAGTAATATCCAGTTTGACAGGACACGTATTGATTTCCCCAGACAAGGAAACATATACGGTCATTAAAGACTTAAATCAATTAACTCACTGTTCAGACGCAATGGATAGAAAAATATGTACAGCTGACTCATTTGAATTCAGTAAAAACTTGATGGATTCATGCGAGTTAGGTATAGTGCTAGACGGTGCTCTCTCCCATACAAGTGAAAATTGTCTGGATAAGCTTTATCCCTTTGACAATAAAGAATTCAATTGCAGACTAAATAATGGCTCGTGGATACGATACGACAAGGACGGCTTCAATATATCATGCCCTGACGGATCCACATCATTTAACCACATCTTCGTCGCAGCAGATGGCTGTATCGGGACTTCCCCGAATTCCATGGTGACTGGCCTACGGACAATCATCAGAGAACGTGCTTACTTCGCGAACTTCACGTGGACCTCTACAACGCCCGCACTTCCTCTCCCCTATAAAGGAAGTGTGGCGAAACACTTAATGAAACTTACCGAAAAGGACCACCTGTCGCCGACTTACAAAGAGATTCTTCAACCTATATTACTAGCAGGTTTTTTGGTAACGGCGTTGATTTTTATCGCCGTGAACATCCTTGTTTGGCGTAGGTTACGGCACAGCAAGCAGCTACAAAGGAACGAGTTGAATAGCCCTGACAATACCCCTTACCTGATACAATTCAAAGCTGTATGAGTGGCCACCTCATTCGCTAAGGGAGTAATTTGTCAGGATGATGTTTGTATGAAAAGCTGACTAGTACGCTAGTAATGTGTAATTAAAGAAATTCTCTACATTTGCATTGTTAAAAATACATTTAAAATAACATTTAAAAAAATAAATAAAATAAAAAAGGATATAAATCATTTTTTTCTCTCGGCATCTAATAAAAATATATAAGCCGGAATGTTAAAAAAGAAAAGAGAAAAAAAAAAAAAAAAAAAAAATATATAAGATATATAACAGAATCTATGGGCATCTAATAAAATGTATCAGCCCTATATATAAATATATATATATATGTACGAAACCGTGGTACGTGTACGTACCAGGAATTCGTATTTGTGCACTGAATATTGAGTATCTTGTTTCTGACAAAGGTAACAATTATTCTTTATCAAGTTACCGAATCATTTGTAAGTCAGAATTTGTTTTGTTTTTTGGTACCATGTAATCATTTGCTAGCAATGTACCATATATATGATCTTGGTTTTATCATGCATTTTTCTTTTTGCTTTGGTAATATCTTTTTTTGTATGCATTATTGTTATTAATTTTGATGTGCCTATTTGGACATTCGTCCTCAGTTGGATATAGCTAGTTTTGGACAATGAATGATACGTATGTCCAGTCCCACCTAATAACCATGTTTCGGCTTGTTGTTAAATTTTTGTAAAAAAATTGAGATAGCTGGCCGAGCATATGTAATGATTAGAATAGTAATATTACATGTTTAAAACAAATGACGTAATATGTCATGTTGGTTGGAAGAGCTGGCCGTGAGATTTGCTATGGTCAACTCAAATTGTGTACAGGATGTAAGATGCTAAGTTGTCATTCTTTCTTAGTGTCAACACATTAACTCTTC
>NC_090730.1:179377815-179400315 GCF_036898095.1 Palaemon carinicauda
TTTAGTATACACATCAATCATTGACAAGACTAAAAAAAATAAGTAAAACTATTATAACATAACCGATATTCATATAATTTTCTTGTAAAGTAACATTCCTTACAAAAAAAAATGTCTCCTTCAAGATGTCTAAGCAAAATTTTATCAAAGGATATAATAGCAATGCAGAATCACGACTGCAGTAACGCCATCTGTTAGGAATGAAAAGTAATAAATTTGATATATCTAGGGAATGTCACAAATCCTATTTATTCAAACAATACCTTCATTTACGATCCTTGGGTTAGAAAACTGAACAAAAGATTTTCCCATTCTCCTCTTTTAAGCTCATTTGGAAGTTGTAGTGTTGGGAAGTGCACGACTATTCGATGACTTGAATACATTAAGAAGGTAAGTTTTATTTTATTATGAAGGCTTGAGGAGTACCACTCATATTGTAGTATTAATTGCTGTTCGTTCTTGATTACGTTCATCTCTAGCAGAAACGTGAATACTGCAGGTATAAATTTATGTTTGGTTTGAATTTGAAGGCAGCTTAGAATTTGCAGTAATGTCTAATATGACTATATGTTAGAATAAAGAATTCATAATACCATCAATAAATATCACTACGTTTATCTACATCCGTTTCAGCATATTCCTGGAAGTCTCTCTTTGTCGTGGAAATTTAAGTTAAGCAAGGGCATAAGTTACAACATATCCCCCCAATCTTTTAACATTGGCATATAGGTGACATCCGGGTTCCTGATGTTACGTTCAATTAAGGGAAAACTTGTTTTATAATTTTCTAACAAAACTAAGCATATCATGGAATTGTTGCTTAGAACTATAGGAAAAAAAAAAAGATTGCGTAAAGTGAAGTACCTTGAGTGACATCAATGAAGTTAGAAAATAAAAATGCTAAGTGGAGAACATTGAGACATTAATGAAGTAAAACCATAAATATTTACCCCCTGCCAAATCAGGAATACGTTTTACGTTATGTTGGGTGATGATACCTTAATTAGTAAGTTTAATCCCATTCAAATTTAAACATCTAAACAACTCCATTAACCATGGATAAGAAAAACTAACAATATTGAATAGTACAATAAACGGTTTGTAGGAAGACTGGTTGTATATTTCAGTGTTTTGGACGTTTTTGATAATCATTTGTCGGAAATCCTGAGTTGTGGGTTGATTACTATGAAAAAACCTATAGATTTGTGCGATGTAGAGTCAAAAGTTCAAAACCCCTGTAAAATAGTGTATCAGCCTTAATTTATTTGTAAAGCCGTTACCTTTGCCAACAAAGTTGGAAGGATGTTTTAGACCGTTTGTGTGTTTATTTGTGAACAGCTTCCTAGTCACAAGTTTAATCGCAGAGTAATGTACCTGTAGGGATTAGCCGTTATATAAAAAGCTGGTAAATTTTTAGTTTCAGCCAAATTTGGAAAAATGCAATAAAAATATATTTGTTGCATCAGAAATAGTGTGGTTTCAATGAATTTAACGTTTATTTTGACTGCAAACCAACCGATTTAGAGATTTACTATGTATACCCTAGTTCATCCCACCAATTATGGGGGACACCCTTTGGGAACCGGGGTTTTGGGTGGGGGAAGGGGGGGAGGGTGTTGGGGCATTGAATGATATTTGCAATAAATGAATAATTAATGTTCCAGCACCCCTCCCCCATACCCCTAACTAGGCCTACCGGGGGGAGGGGGGTAGGGCCCCCCAGCGACCCCCCCTTAAAGCCACAGTAATTTTCAGGGCACCACAGAACCTAACAAACCCACCTAACCTAACCTAGGGGCCCTGTACCCCTACCGGGGGGGGGCTTCGCCCCCCCCTGCGACCCCCCCTTATGGCCAAAGTAATTTTCAAGGCACCACAGAACCTAACAAACCCACCTAACCTAACCTAGGGGCCCTGTACCCCTACCGGGGGGGGCTTCGCCCCCCCTGTGACCCCCCTTAAGGCCACAGTAATTTTCAGGGCACCACAGAACCTAACAAACCCACCTAACCTAACCTAGGGGCCCTGTACCCCTACCGGGGGGGGGGGGGGGCTTCGCCCCCCCTGCGACCCCCCCTTATGGCCACAGTAATTTTCAGGGCACCACAGAACCTAACAAACCCACCTAACCTAACCTAGGGGCCCTGCGACCCCCCCTTTAACCAGGGGTAAATTTGAATATATATATTTTGTTAAATCACTTCTTACCTTAAACGGAAGATGACGATGAAGATGTGGAAGGTTGTGGTTGACCCTCTTCTGAATCATCAAATACTGGAATACGTTCAGATTTGGTACAATACCACACATGTCTATCCTCACGAAAATGTAAAGGCGAATCACATTTACCACACTGGACACTTAAAGGTAATACGGAATGCTCCCTTAGAAAACGATTCACTACTTCAGGAGTTCCATTATAATTCCCATGAAATCGGCCGATCACATCAAAATAGGAATAACGACATATTTCACACAACCGTACCGGAGGATCCATGACAGTAAAATGACGTGTGATGAAAATATAGAAACCGGAACTTTTGAAAACCGAAAACAAACGACAATCACGGGTTTCTCCCATAATGAAATAGGGAAAAAACAAAAGAGTATCGTTTACACTGTTATATTGCACGAAAAACAGATCCTTGAAACAAGACTGAGAGACCAATGAATCGTCCAATAATAACCCTTGAAAAGAACCCAGTAGTATTTTGATTGGAGGAGCGACATTAGTGGGAGGAGCAAATGCGCATTCAAGTAAATATTGTCACATTACGCAATGGGGCGGAGCCAAGTAAGATGAAAACAGACATACAAACGAACAAGAGCTACCTTGCATGCCCATGGAAAGATATACAATAAACTTAGAAAAAGTCAAGACCTTCAATTCCTGAAATATTTTTTTTCTCTAAGTATGCATTAGCGACAATAATGTATTGAGAAGAAGTGTTTTGTTATCACGTGCTTTACTAGGAAAATATATTAATATAATACATTTCCCAATTTGGTTGAATCCAAAACTTTACCTAAAAGCTAGAAATAATTAAATTTTTGAATGGCAAGGTCTCGGATAAAGGCTTACTTCTCGCCCTCCATCAGGTTTAAGAGTTTGTTCAGGCGGGCCTTAACGTGTGAAAATAATTTCTTTTCAGTTTATATTTTGCTCTGTATCTTTTCAGTATTCGCTAGCATTTGTATCCAGGCTTAATAGTTTTCTGATCACTATTATAACACATTCCAAAGAGATAAGTCTTCAGGTTTTTCTTGAAAGCTGCCACATTTTTGCTATTCTATTTATACATGTTATAAAGGCAAATGTCAAGAAAAAGTTCGAGAAATTAGCTGCCTGTTCTATATTCAGTGCCACTCTACTTAGAACGGTTTCCAGCAGTGTCTCTCCAAAACTAATCATTATAATAATTACCGTAATCAAGACTACAATAATAGTGTAACACTTGAGTAAAACCAGTGGAGCTTTTATTGGCCAGTGCCTCTTGACTCATAAAAAATGAGATTCTTAATCATTTTTCTATAGAGGAGTTCATAAGTGTTCCTTTTAGTACGAAAATATTCTTAACTGAACATATTTACCTGTATGTTGGTGATGAAATTTAACTTATTTACACCATTTACTTATTTATTGGTCTTTATTCAACGTAGCCTGCTTCACTCGCAATTCAGTATCTCATTGATCATATACTGTATTGTGAAAAGTGGAGCATGTTTTTCTGCATGCGTTAGCCCAGTGGGCTAGTAATTCGGCATTATTCTTATTGTCAAATTTATCATTTGGGATGATTAGTCTTTACCCTGCTGAAGGTCGCTGCACTCTCAATTTAACATTCTAAATTCTGGTAAGCTGAACAAAAGTGCTCTTTGCTACACGTGTTAGTCATCTGGACTAGTAATTTTTGCCTTATTTTGATAATCTTATTTAGGCATCGGGGTCTTTGCTCTTGTAGCTGATTTAACAATAACATTCTCATTGATCCTATGTTTAAGGAAGTAAAACATGATCCAATACTAGCGTTTGACCCGTGGCTAGCATTTACAATTTATAACTTTTTAACTTAAAATAAGCTCAAAGAAAGGTTTTGACTTAAATTTTGCTCGACGTAAATAGAACTAAACTAATCGGGGTAGATATGTTACTTTAATTATTGTCAAATACGTGAACCACTTATTTCCCTACTGCTTTTGTGTTGTGTGCCTTTCTGAACATGATTGGGGCAAACCACCGTTCTGAGTTTTAAATCCACCTTATATAATGACCGTTATGGGCGACGCTAGTGGGAAACTGGATTTTTGGGTGGGGAAATGCCCGAAAAGTGACTTACAGCAATAATGGTCAGAAATGCAAGATTAAACCCAAGATATCCACTTTGTTCATGCGAGTGGCAGGACTTTACATCCTTCTTTCTCCGTCGTTGCCCCCTACTCTCACAAAATTTACCATTACTTTACTGCTTGGCTTTTGCTGCAAGCGGTGCATGGGTGTGCTGCACTTGCATGCCCCGTGGGTCTTTATTTAGGGATAATGTTTACGAAAATGGCTATATACTGAGCGGAGAGCATTTTCAACCTAATTAATTACCTAAATGGATGAAATTACACTAAATTTTGAAATCATACTTCCCTCTTTGAGACGTCTTTGGGATGGTAGTCATGTTAGAAATGTGAAGGGCGGGGTGGAGTAAAATGATTGCTGTAGAATATCTAGGAACTTCTGTATAAATATTTGTAAGCTTGTAACTGGTTAAAAATGGCAATTAATGATTACGTCATACATAAAACAGAACTGGCCAAAGTGAATGCAAATAATTTGTGCAGTAACTCTACTCAGAGTAGTCTCCCAAAGTAAACAATGGACTTGGAGGGAGAAATAACTTCTCATTTTAATGGACAGATATGCAAAATTATGCCCCACCCCCATAAAATAAATCTACAAATGCCAAACTAGCCAGCACGCGTCCATTGCTTATAGTGATTCCCAGTTTAGCCAGTACTTGACGTATCGTATGTTAACCCTAATTATCATACTTGAAAATACTGTATAAATAACCAATTTACAAATTTATTTGGGAATGGAGTTCAAAAGGAAGACTTGTAGTTTGCGCTCCACCTTCTCTTGGGGTATTAGGTTTGACTCCCATTTCCCATTATCAGGCTGAATATCACTCCTTTTATTACCCTAACATATCATTATTAATGCATATTTCAATCATATTGTATATTCTGATCGTGAATATAAATAGCGGAGGTTTAATTTATGTTGTTAGGCACTTTATTCTGTTCAAACCATTTTCGAACTTTTTGGAGGGAAGTGGTGTACTAGGTCTGGACCATGGATAGGACCCGGTGCTTCAGCACTGTGCTATGTCCTCGCAGGAAGTGATTGGGACACGGAGTTCCAACCATGGGCCGTGGCCCGTGCCCCAGTTTCCTGATGGCCATGGCAACCATGTTGACCGTAGCTACCATAGTTGTTGTAGAGAACTAATTTACAGGACTCCCTAATCAGCATCCTTCAAGCATCCCAGCCCTTTGAAGGGGACAGCAGCTGAACCTTCACGACAGGCCAAGCCCTCCGTTGAATCTCTGTCCGTAACTCACTCACTAAGCTGAAAGAGTCTGCGCATCCACAGCCATTTTGAGCTAGGAAGTCATTTAGGTTATCTCCAGACTTCATCAATTGGCTCTTCCAGGTGAAGGCAACAAGTGAGCTCGGTCGACTGATCGACCTTTTTCCTCTGAATTAGTTAGTACATCAAAGCTCAAGATAGAAACAGTACAGTCTGTGCTGTTTATCTATCTGAGAAGGAGACTTCATGGTTTTGATAGTCATTTATAATACACCCTTTCATGTGCCTGTCCATCAGTCCTCTGGAAATTACCTCAGCTTCTCCCTCTAAGTTAGTATACCAATTCAAGACTGTGCTTTGGACTGTGTACGCCTACCAGCGTTTTCACGCGGATAACAATCTAGGACTTGGTTGGCCTCACTTAACGGGTATGTGCTAAGATATCCTGATGATTGGTTGATCATCTGGTAGCAGAAGGCTTCTTGTTCTAGAAAGCTTCCTAGTGTTCAACTCGTTTGGCACATGACAGCGGGAATCGCCCTTGTTCCTACTTCCCTTCTCCGGTTCCATGACTAATGTATGAAGGTGCCTTCGAACATGCATGGGATCACTTGGATGTCTACTCCTGTCCACCTTTGACCTTATCCGGCAGGTAATCAACGGAGTTCATTGCACCAGGACTCGGCTCCTTCCCTTCACTAGTTGGATAACTGCATATCCAATTTTAATGACTGATTACATCATATATCAGAGAAATCTCTCTATAAGGACTCAGGTTTGTATAGCTAAGAAAAATACTAATTACTTCAAATATTTGTCATATTAACATTTAAAAACACTGGCATATAGCATATATGTTGAAACCTTTCTTAACCTCCCCACAGTTTTCGAAAAAATCGTGTAACTTTATTGTAAACTGTTTAAGCTTTAACCTTTTTATTTTAAAATTATCGGTAGAACCATGCATATATAAGAATAAACACCTAAATGACCATCCCCAACTATCATTATCAACTAACATATTTTTTGCCTAATTCCCTTATCTCCCTTTTTTCAGTCTGTTGTGTAGTCACATATATTTTGGATGTTATAATTGCAGTATTTACTTTGTGTTGATAGATTAGCAATGGTTGGAGTTGCTAAAAGAACTTTGTATTTGAAATTTTACTATTTTGATTTCCTTTTTTTCAGAACTAATTGGGAGCTATGATAAATAGGATTCGTTTATCATTTATTGTACCACAACTGAGATCAATGGACTATTGGATAACCTTTGATTCTACCTCCAAACATGAAGAGAAGATACTCCGGGTATGGTATGGGCACTGTCCTAGCAGGGTGCCACATGGTAGTAGTAGCTCCCTCAACCCCATCCATCCATATGTAAGGATAAAGCCTAATTAAGGTATGCAGGTGGAAAAGTATAGTTTTAAGATAATTCCTGTTTTTTCCTTAATCATAGCTTATCAGGCATAACAAAGTCTGGAATTGGAAATTGTGGACAGGTTTTAATGCTAGGAGAAAATGGCAAGTAAATTTAATCATTAGAAGGTGCAACTGTTAGATAGTAACTAAAGTTGCTTTGTCATTCGGGAAGAAGAGCTTAAAGAATGTGAATAAATGTTTAGTGTTACATATGGGTGGTCTTAATGTAAAATTTGAGTTTTTTTTTTTTATTTTAAGGTTAATGGAGGTTAATGTATGCCTCAGGGGACCAAGCTTAATCTTAGGAAATTAAATCTGAATGTAATAACATCCTATACCACTGGCAGACAAGATGCAAAATTTAATACACAATACATATGAGTGGTGCAGTTTGGAAATTGACTACTACTCAGGGTAGGGATATGGCACTCTATAATACATATCTAAAAAGTAGATTAGGGATGCAGTGACTTTTGATACATGGCCACATTAAAGGCTAGGAATCTGGCAGCCTATAAAGTAGTTTAAAGTAAAGTGTGTGATGCCCTGTGATGCAAGGTCATTTTACAGGCTAGGCATTGAGCTGCAATTGGCACACTCTTACTTTACATTTGAAATACTAAACTTGGTTTTACACTCATTTGAGAGGTAAGAATTGTAGCAGCTATTTAGAACTTTGGCAATGACTAATTGTTGAGCATGTAAAAGGACTGCCAAGTGATGAGTATGTAAAGTACTGCTAATTGATGTGCATGTAAGGCACTGCCACTTGCCAAGCAGTTGAGGCACTGCTACTTGCTAAGCAGTTGAGGCACTGCCACTTGCCAAGCAGTAGAGGCACTGCCACTTGCCAAGCAGTTGAGGCACTGCCATTTGCCAAGCAGTTGAGGCACTGCCACTTGCCAAGCAGTAGAGGCACTGCCACTTTCCAAGAAGTAGAGGCACTGCCACTTTCCAAGCAGTTGAGGCACTGCCACTTGCCAAGCAGTTGAGGCACTGCCACTTGCCAAGCAGTTGAGGCACTGCCACTTGCCAAGCAGTTGAGGCACTGCCACTTGCCAAGCAGTAGAGGCACTGCCACTTGCCAAGCAGTAGAGGCACTGCCACTTGCCAAGCAGTAGAGGCACTGCCACTTGCCAAGCAGTAGAGGCACTGCCACTTGCCAAGCAGTAGAGGCACTGCCACTTGCCAAGCAGTAGAGGCACTGCCACTTGCCAAGCAGTAGAGGCACTGCCACTTGCCAAGCAGTAGAGGCACTGCCACTTGCCAAGCAGTAGAGGCACTGCCACTTGCCAAGCAGTAGAGGCACTGCCACTTGCCAAGCAGTAGAGGCACTGCCACTTGCCAAGCAGTAGAGGCACTGCCACTTGCCAAGCAGTAGAGGCACTGCCACTTGCCAAGCAGTAGAGGCACTGCCACTTGCCAAGCAGTAGAGGCACTGCCACTTGCCAAGCAGTAGAGGCACTGCCACCTGCCAAGCAGTAGAGGCACTGCCACTTGCCAAGCAGGGGATTGTCATGTGAAACGCTTTAATAAAAATGTTATGGAATGAGTCCAGTTGTGATAGAATAGACATGGGATACCAATGATAAAGCTGTCATGGATGCCAATCCTAGTTTTAACACTGTGTAGGATGGGTATATACGTCACTTCTACTAGTACATTTCCTCAAGGCAGGATAGGAATAAAGTTCAGATGAAACTTAGCTTGTGGATGGCTAAGGCAGCCAAGACTTGTGGCAAGTCTTCTTGGGACAAGTAGGATCTCTTGTTAACTGACCACCTGGCAGCTTATAGATGCATGCCTGGTGATACTTCCATATATGCCAGCTTATAGATGAAAAGTCATACTTAGTAGTACAGCCACTTAACAGGTTAGGGAACCTATCTTAGGAGACATGTGCTAATGTAATTTTTTTTTTTTTTGGTGGGGGGGGGGGGGAATTTGGTGTAGAATGAGCGTGGATATAGACTTATGATTACCAGTAAAATGAAAAAGTAGCTATTGCATTAGGCCTTGGTTTTACTTTATCAAAATATTTGTTTGCTACTTAAATTGATGTTGATTGTATGTTATTTCTTAATGCACTTTTTTATAAAGTAGAAAGTCAGGTATCAGAACATTGTGTTTTGCTTTTGGAATAAACCTTTGGCCCTTTATTCTCCCCTTGTCATGTTTTTTCTTATATAAAGCTAATTTTGTAATCACACGTTGTCCATTTGTATGAGAAAATTGGGTCACCCATATTAAACATTCAATCCATCATTGCCTGAAAACATTTTAAGATTCTAGCTCTCAAATTCACTTAATTCATATCAGTGGCCTAAGTTTTCTAAAGAATGTCTCAATATACATTACATCTGCTGTGCTGATGATTTGTTCAAGAGCATGAAAACATAATTGAAAATGTTTAATCATATATTGCAATATTATGATTTCTTTAATAGTTCAAGCTCTAAAAGTTAGGAGTTTGAGCTTCAATGCTTTCTCCAATATTAAATTAGAAGTTTGAGCTTCAACACGCTATCCTATATTAAATTTTTCTTACCCAAGTGGATTCAGTGGCATCTTTAGATTGAAAAGGTTGCCAAAACAGAATAAATATTCTATTCAATTTTGGTGCTTGAAAATATTGACTTACTAAAGTATGTTTTTTTTTTTTTTTTGCTGGCTAAAATTAACAACCTACTCCCTTGCAAGATTTCAAAGTAGGCTAAATGTAAAATGTTACTAGTGAAATGCTCTATTAATACTCTAGGAGTTGAAACCAAGGGATGGTACTATATTTACATTAAATTTGTGAAGTAAGAATCATACAAAAAAGATAAGTTAAGATTACTAATTATTTTTTTTTTTAGATCTGAAAAGTATCACACTTTTGGGCTCTTGGATAAAATCTGCCTTACAATGCATCGAAATAGTTTTTTGTTGGTTTGTGTTAAATAGATAAATTCTGAGACTTGATTGTTTTTTTTCCAAGTTTATTAAATCAACTAGGACTTTGCTTTCAAGTGCAAACCAGCTGCTTTGACTGGCAGCCTAGTCAGCCAGTTTAGCATAGTCATTCAATGTGTGCCCATAGTTTTCCGTTTCTCAGTAAATTGTATTAAATTTAAT
The DNA here is from genome assembly GCF_036898095.1 of Palaemon carinicauda. Taxonomy (NCBI): domain Eukaryota; kingdom Metazoa; phylum Arthropoda; class Malacostraca; order Decapoda; family Palaemonidae; genus Palaemon; species Palaemon carinicauda. The sequence goes on from NC_090730.1 coordinate 179,387,940, forward strand.
AATTTGAAGCTGCTAGTTTTCTTTTTATTTAAGCTGCAATATTTTAGCACTATAATGCATTGAATTTTTCATAGTAATTACCCGAAGATGACCTGGAGGAGGGCGCAGTAAAATTTAATCTTTCTAAAATAGTCAAAGGATTAAAATCATTAAGGCTATTTTGTTTTCAAAAAGTAAATTGAAATGTGAATATGCTATGGATTATTGTCCAGTTTATAAATGGGCAAAGGCTGTAGACAAAGTAATAGTAGCTATTGCATCAGATAGCGTAAGCTAATTAGATTTTCGAAAATGTTGCACGTCACATTTTGATAGGGTAGCACTAAAACCAATACATTGGGAAAATAAAAGTGAAGAATAGGTTTAACCAGATAGTGGTAAAGTTTATTTTAATCAGTACTGATAGTTTTCCTTTTCTGCTATCAGGCTTATTGCTTGATAGTTGTTCAGTATTTTCATTTCAGCTCAAGCTGTTTATCTGCTCTAGTGTTATCTATAATTAATGTAATCATTCGAAGAGATCTGATATATAAGAACTAGAAAGTTTTTCTGTTTTAGAAGTGCATGTGAATGTTTTAATACTTTCATATAAATACTGCACAAGTTCGTGTTAGGTGAATCCAATTTTAAACCAGTTTGTTCACATGGCCATGCTTCATATTCTAATCAAGACAATTTTCGAAGTTTTTGTTATAACAACATTCATTATCTGGTAATTAACTTTTTTTCTGAATCTTGAATTTCATTTTGGTTTGGAAGTGCCATTTAATAAGGCCATTTATCAGTCAAATTACTCGTGAATCTCTTTCCATTAGTGTTTTATATTAGCATGTTTTTATCAGATTTTGTTGCAAAATCCTATAAAATTTCTTATGGCATTGTTTTCAGAGGACTACTAGGTGTTTTTTTTTATCACATTTTCAGGAATTTGAGAGAAAAAACTTCAGTGTCTGCTTCACAATGGCCCAAGTGTGGGAGGATCAGATGGCCTTATGGAAACAATCACGCTGAAGCCCTTCAAGGGATAAGTACTCGGACAAACATCAAAATCATGAAGTAATTTTAGGTAAAATGTTTATTGTGAACTTTTAGTTTAAACTAAATATCGAGAACAAAGCTTTAGTACTTTAAACTAAATATCAAGAACAAAACTTTGTTTGAACTAAATATCAAGAAGGAAACTTTGTTTCAACTAAATATCAAGAAGGAAACTATGTTTCAACTAAATATCAAGAACAAAACTTTGTTTCAACTAAATATCAAAAACGAAACTTTAAACTCAAACTAAAATATCGTGAGGAAAATGTTTTGGGTGAACACTTTTAAAGTTTTCTGGGTAAAATTTGTATGGCTTTGTTTTAAGAGCACTACTAACATTGTGCCAATATTAATCTGTGATTTCTCGTTTTTAAAATGTAGATGGTAATTTTTATCATATTTTCAGGAATTTTAGAGAATAAAGACAGTCTGCTTCACAATGGTCTGAGTGACAGAAGATCAGATGGCTTTATGGAAACAATCACGTTGAAGCCTTTCAAGGGTTAAATATTCGAGCAAGCATCAAATTCATGAAGTAAGTTTAGGTACAATATTTATTGTGAATTTTATTAGTTTAACTAAATATCAAGAACAAAACTTTAGTACTTTAAACTAAATATCATGAACAAAACTATTTAAACTAAATATCAAGAAGGAAACTTTGTTTAAAATAAATATCAAGAAGGAAACTGTTTCAACTAAATAGCAAGAACAAAACTTAAAATTCAAACTAAAAAAACCATGACCAAAATTTTTTGGGCGAATACTTTAAAACTTTTATGGTTAAAGAAGTCTTCTTCACTGCTAGTTCCGATTTGCAAATACATTTTCTTAAAACCATTGCCTTGTAATGTATCTTTAATAGTTGTTGTATCAATCTGAATATATTTTACTAGCATAAATATTTGAAAATCTAGTTATTGCGGCATTATAATAATATACTTGCTTATAATAAGTAATATGTTTGAAAAACTTCAATTATTATATAAGCATGTGTAGGTGAAAAGATTTTTCATTCCATATTGTGGGCATAACGTTATGTGAAAAATACAGAAGGTAAAATAGAATGGGTATCATCATATGATCCTGTCCATTTTGTTTTTACAAAAACAAGAATACTACGAAAGGTTTTTTCTTTTGCTTCCGGGGCCTATATCAATTTTCGAAGAGAATATCTCTTCATAGTTTGTAAAAGCCGAAAATATTTTTACTCAAAGCCATTAAGTTGAATTTTCATAGGCTATTTAGTTAACCAAACCGTAATGAAAGCCGGAAGGAAAAATATAAAATGAACTTTTTTACTTAGCATTATTTGGTCCTGAAACATTATTTGGTCCTGAAATTCACACAAGTATTGGTATTTTAGGAAAAAATATGCTAGGTAGCTCAAATTACATGGTAACACTGGCTTCTGATATAGTTAAGATTTCAAAGCTGATTGTGGGACAGTAACTTTTCTTTTACATGAAATCATGTTAAATGAAGGCAACATTTAGAAATTGATGTAGAGAATTAGGCTGGAGCTCATTACTGTTGCAAAAAAATTTATCATTTGTTCTATGAAGTCTGTAGTTGCTCTAAAATCATACAAAAATTGATTTTTTGCACTTTCAGAAATGGAGAGCAGAAGCAGGATAGCGAGAGAGATGCAGACTGGCGTGTTACTTAGAGAGAGAGATGCAGACTGGCGTGCCACATAGAGGGAGAGAGAGATGCAGACTGGCGTGCCACATAGAGGGAGAGAGAGATGCGGGTTCTAACGTAGAGGGAGAGAGAGATGCGGGTTCTAACGTACATAGATAGAGACAAGTGTGCTACCTACAGAGGAGAAACAGATGAAGACAGGAGAAACAGATGAAGACAGGAGAAACAGATGAAGACAAGTGTGGTGCTTCACAGAGGGAGATGTAGATTGGTGTACCCCTTAATCAATGTTGCATGGAGCATGCAAGGTTGGGGAAAACCGAAGTATAATTGCTTGATGGTAATATAACTAGGCAGGCAAATAATATATAACACTGTAGAACAAGTATGAATTATATAAATGGATAAAATAAAATACAAGAACACTTTACTTAAGCATTTTATTTTATTTCCCTTTTTTCAAGATCACAAGTTGTGTCATCAAGTATTAGAAAATTGTCAAATACTATTAAATCTTCTTTAATCAAATGAACTTCCTGTTCATCCTTCGGGTTTAGTTAACTTCTCCTTTTCTGTCCCTCAGACGTTATTCTTTCCCCGTGCTACTCCAACATGCACTTCAGCCTTGTCCTACTCCAACATGAACAGCCTTCTATCTCTCTCTCCAACATGTTCTTTCCTTCACCAGCCCTCTCTTCATGTTCTTCTCTCCTTCGCCGGCTATCTCTCTGACTGGTTCTCAGTTCACTGTTCTTTCACCATCCATCAACGACGTATTCTCTACAATGTGTTCTCTCCTTCACCATCCATCTCTCGACATGCGCTCTCCTTCACCGTCCTTCATCTCTATCTTTGAGTGTCAAAATGCTTATTTCTCCTCCTCGTGAACTGCTTGGGATTAAGAGAACCTCACAAGCACTTCCAGCAAATTCTGATTAATTTGAAGGCCCTCAACCGGTTGGAGTGAAGCTGCATCCCCGAACCATAAGCTGCAAAAAACTTGCAATCATTAGATTACAGGATAATTGAATTAATAAGTAAAGTCACACCACTACCTTAAATAAACATCTACCCTGGGCTCAAACTAAGATTTTTTTTTTCCTATCTGTACCAGGTATTGATATTTTAAAAATCATTTATGGATTTTGAGTTTAGGCAATATCTAAAATTCCTTGCACTGAAACTACATTAGTAATTCAAACATGATTGGCAACTGGAAAGAGATACCTGCTGTCAGCTACAAAAGCCTTATATTATACAAGATAAAAAACCGAATGATTTCAGCCCTTTTAACTATTTCAACCTTTAATTCAACTTTTATATATACCTGTATTTAAACCTGCATAAAGATATAGGTTTAATATGAAATAATGGACTGAATTCGTTTAAGACAATAAATGATAATAATGGTTAAACATCTGGCAATATAAATAAAAGTTATGAAGTACCAAAATATTGTTCCAAAGAGTCGATTGTTAAGATTAAGTTAAAAGCCGATGCAAAAGAGCTACTTAATACTGGCTAGAGTTAGAAAGAAATATGGTCTATTGATTATATATTGATTATATAATACCTTAAATATATAAAAAGAATCAGCCTATAAAATTTCCCGATTGTTTTATACCATGAAAAATCATTAGCAAAGCCTCCCGCCTTAGTCTAAAGAAAATAATCACATTTTAAAGCAAAGTCTAAAAAAATAATCACATTTTAAAGCAAAATCTAAAAAAACAACCAAATTTTAAAGCAAAATCTATAAAAAATTATCAAATTATCAAATTTTAAAGCAAAATCTAAAAAAATAATCAAATTTTAAAGCAAAGGTCAAACTAATTTGAAAATTAATTTTAAAACTTCAAGAAAACCTTTCTACAAATTTAATTTCCTATTGTAATTTCGGGCATCAGGCTATAAGCAATTTATTACAAATGGCCAGAAAGTATGGGAACCTCGTTAGACTAATTTTCCTCCTGATAATTACCCCTGGCAAAAGGAGTATTAGGTACGACAAAATGACAAGTGTGGTTTTGTGAGAAATTACGTAATAGTAAATTTTACATACCATCAAGATGCTGTATTTATGTTATAAGGAAGTATGGTCTCCATGCCCGTAGAGCAATGTTATAAATACCATACAAACAGTTAGGAGGCCTATAGCATTAGTAATGAAATGGTAAATAATATGAGCCTGGTATTCAAAACGGAAATTTTTACCAATATACATTAAATTCCTATTTACAGATTACCCTTTTTTTCTATCTTAAAAACTTACTAATCAAGGTTCAAAATTTACTTCCCCTTATGCCCATACAGGTAGAAAATCTTAGTTAATAGATCTATAAAAAGAACCCTTATAGTTATATAAATATAAAACAAGTGTCCCCTACTAAAGAATGTAAACTAAAATATTACTCAAATTTATAAGTACATGCAGGGGCAGTTTTTTAGCCATAGTTTTCCTAGTAATGAAATTAAATCTATACCAAGTTTAAAATTATAACTATTTTAGCATTAAACTTTCAAGGCTTGTGGGTCAAGTCCTATTTCATTTACTTTTAATTAAAAAAATTCCTCTTTTGTAGAACCAAACTTATAAATCAGTGTCAGCATTGAAGCAGTCGGACGGATTTCAAGTATCTGGGACCTAATTTCCCATATTTTTCAACTCCTTAGCCAAGATAGAAATGGGTGAGCCTTTAATAGTGTGGTGCACTAACCAGTGATTAAAATCACCCGTCTGACTAGTACCTATCTCTAAGCAGCCTATACACATTACTAAGTGCCTAGATTGGAAAATGGTGCAATATAACTACACTTTCTAAATGCAAATAACTTACGATTGCTGAATCTGACCAATTTTCTAAAGGCAGAAAATTAATAGTTGCTGAATCAGGCTTCAACCCTCTGCAATTTCTGGCATAGGGCATTTCTACAACCAGTCTGGTTTTTAAATAGACTAACCAAGATATTCTGTTCTTAAGGGTTACAGGAAAACTTTGCTTTTTTTTTTTTTTTTGCAGTGAAACATGTCTGCTTTGTATTTACTTAGTGTTCCTGCTGGTCAGCTTGGAGATTTATTTTCAGGCTACCGACACCACCAGTTTACTGTTCAGCCCCCAAGACCCTAAACTTTGTAGTTTTGAATAGCCCATGGAAACTAGATTGTAATACAAATCTCCGGTAATCAAACAGATGTGCCTACTGTAATATAGCTTCAAGGTTGATAAGGCAAGGTTCCCTGTAGATTTGACTTTGCTCCAAACACTGCATTAAACTTACATTTTCTAGTTCTCAAACCTCTACATTTTATTCAGAAGAACATACCAAAATCTGATGCAAAGTAAAGATCTTAACTGCTACTACGCAGTCGTTGCTACAGAGCAAATATCTATTTCCCAACACCAGTACATTGTTTCCATGCATAAATTGTATAGGTAGTTAGAAGCTAGGTAAAAGAAAAAACTAAGTTGTTAGTTTATAGTCATTATATTTTCAATAAATATCTCTGCAGTAAACATCTTACTTCATTTGTTCACTGTGGTGATATGATTCTTCACTGAATTATATTTCAAAACCTGTATTTGTAGAGTTGATAACATTTGTGTTGAGTCCATGCTGCACTTTAACATCACACGCCAAATCTGAAAATATGAACATATTACCAATCAAATAGAATGCTTTCCACTTCCTCGTATCCACTTAACTCATGAGTAAAATGTATTGAAATTATTAATCTCCGGTTCACTTCATGGATAAAATATACAGGTATTAAAAAATTAATGACTCATTTTAATCCATACTGAATATAAAAATGAAATATTTACCAGATCTTGTAACTATTCTGTACCACCTTTAACATTATTCCAAATATTCAACAAATAGAATTTGAAAAATTGCTATTTAACCAGTTAGACAATTCAGAACTCAAAGTTCACCAAAATTATCAAAAGACTATTCAAGACCATCTGTATTTTAGCAGACTAGATACTATATTTATATCCAATAAACTAAAAGTTTACTCAATAGCCTACAATATAAGTTTTCCATGGTTTGTTTCCTAGTCTAGCTACAGTAAAATCAAATTAAGGGACAATAATTGTTCAGTAAATTACACATTAGGAAATTAAAAGTTTAGAAAAATTACTTTAAATTACAGTTTTACTTGTGAGTTTTAACTTATACGATCTTCAAAATCATTTGATATTCTGAAAGCATATTTGAATATTTTTTGAAGAGCAGAAGTATTCCAAATTAATAACTTCAAATAATTTACTGAAGGAATTAATGGGGAAAAAATTAGCAAATATTTAAAAAGTTATCAAACGATCCATAGTAAATTTATTCCCACAAATAAAACTAAAAAATACAAGCCATAATGCACTAGTATCTTTAATATAAGAAATATAAGTCACCAATTATAAAAAATGAAGTTTTATAATTACCTTAAATCCTTGTGGTTTACCTCTAGAATATACGTAAAGGTCTGCATAGATTTTTTTAAAGATAAAATGGGAAAATGCACATACCTGTAAAATAGACAACGATAATTTACTAGAAAGGTAAGTTTTTTTTATTAAGATTTCGTCAAACAAAGAATCTTAGGAATAAGTATAAAACTGCAAGGTAATTTACTTTCAAATTAATAAACTTAGCCAAGAATTGCAATAACATGTTTCATAGTTTATGTCTGGCAGTCACTTAAATTAGCAATAACCTAGAAATTTAAACTATTCTTGATTAACCTCTGGCAGTCAATTTCTTTTTGAATTAGCAATACTCAAACCAAGAAATTTAACCACAATTTATATATAAAATTTAATTCAGTATGTGAAAAACTCAAAAAACGCAAAGCTACCGGTTGTTTTGCAATACAAAACTTAAATTGAAAAACAAAAATTAATAAAAGAAACTTAGAATTTTTTAGTCCTGCCTTCACAGTCCCCCGCTTGGGACTGGGAGGCCATTCAGAGCCTTAGAACTGACTAGAACATTCTTTTGATAAAAATTTCGTTCAGTCCTTATTTAACACCATGAGGTTGAAAAGTGAGGCCATTGAAACTTTGCTATGCCACCTAGACCTTGGAAATTTAATCTGATAAAAGTTTTTTTTATAGGAGAAAATTCCCAAGGGTTTTCTGCGAAAGATTAAAAGTTTCCTGATAAACAGTTAAAAGGTTGAAGTTCAGATTTATTAAAAGAATCTTATTTAAAAAAAAAATCAAAAACTAAATTTTATCCCTCTCATTATATTTTGTAATAACTGCTCTACTGACTATTAGCAACATTTTTTTTTTTTTTAACATTTGGGACTTCTTTATGGTTCACGTACTGACGTTCACAATATAAAAACACTCTTCTTTAAACTTCTGCAAATGAGAAAATAGTATATCCATTCTTTACTAAGGGGACCACAATCAAGAACAAACTTCTATAGTATAGTTGGATGAGGAATTTAGTTACCCAAATTCAGTTCAGGTTAAAAAGTTTCCATAACCACTATAATGTTTTAAACTGTTGAGAGTTTAGAGCACATTTATAGAAAATTGGTGAATTCTAAAGTTTTGAGAATTTAGTTTAGGATGAAATTAACATTTACTCTCCTCACCCTTAAACCAAAGTTTTATAAGGTTAAGGTGGAAAAGGATCAAATACAAAGCTTACATGTAATAAAATTAAAAGACTAACAACTTTTGATATATATAGACTACAATCTAATACCAAAGTTTCCCAATCTGGTCCCATGTACCAAAGGCAATAGTTTCTGTAACTTTCATGATAGTCCAACACTTTTGAAGCTACCTTGTATTTGTGGTTATGGTTAGGGAAAATTTTTATTTCCGATAGATGAAATAAACATTCCAGTAAGGACAAACAAATGCTATATGTTTAAGCAATAAAGTGGTACATGAGCTAACTCGGGAATATAATCTAGACAAAAATCTAGTTCTAGCTAAAGCCATAAACCATCTATTCTTCCATCCATTACTATCTTGCGTTTACTCAATTTCTGACCATGAATATTGCGTAGGCCACATTTCTGAGTTTTCTTACTCCACCCAAACAAGTATGAAAAAACCAGTGTCTTTGGGTTAAAATAAAAATTGAAGCAATAATAAATACTAATAATTCATAAAAAATAGGATGAACAATTGGAAAAACAAATAAAGTTACTTAATATTGAATCAAAAATGCCCATAGTTTACATGGACAAAATATCTTTGTATGGCATGACTCGCTTCGCTCGCAAGTAAAATATTTCGATCTTTTATGAACTGAACATGTAATGAATATACAGTAATTTGCACGCATTTTTTTTCTTTTCTTTTTAGGATGGCCAACAGCAGCTATATAACTAACGGAGGTTAAAAGATAATTACGAAAAAGATTACAGAATAGGGATAAAATAGTTATTTGAGATCTAAACTGAATAAATGGAAGATTCCAATTAGTAAATGAGAAAAAAAAGACTTGAAAGAATCAAAAGCTCCCGTAAGTGATCACAGTAACGTATGCCCACTATCATACCATTAATTTCCCAGAATTAAATAATGGCCTTAGGTGGAACTGGAGCTCACATTTTAACAGATTGATATAAAAGGTCATGACTACAATAACCATGTTACTAAAGTTTCAAACGACTTAGAATTTCTAAAAGCCAATGCTGCATCAATAAATTAAATTAATATTTACCTTTTATATATTTACTATATTCAAACAGATTTAACCACCTTGATTTAGAAGAGATTTTTTGCCTCTTGGATAATTTCAAACTACTTCACCCGATTACGAAGCTCATGAGAAAAGATGGTTTACCAGATTAGGCAAATTTACTCCGTATAAAATCATTTGAAATTGAGTAAATTACCGTAGATTACATTAAAATGGCTAAATCTAAATTTACTATTATACCATTAAAAAAATCTACTGTAACGCCATTGATATCGAGTATCTCAAAACCTTTTCCACTGGATTAAAGAAAAGAAAACCTACTCAAAGATATTGAAACCGAATATTCATCTCAAAACTTCAACCATTAGAGTTAATCTAAATGAACAGTTTGCACATTAGCTACGCAGCCCAACGTAAATAACGATTGTATGAATTTTAGTAATTAAAAACTCTTATCACTAGCAATAATGATAAAGATAAAATGTCTAGTTATTCATACTCTACCTCAAAGATGTAGTCCTAAACTAGACCGAAGATGTCTAGCAATGTTTCCCCAAATGTTTAGTTGTCACGATTCTAAACACTTTTGATCTTTTAATAAACCATTTCATAGATTCACTTTAGATAAACTTGAACACTCGAAGCTTTGAATTCAAAACTCAATACAATTTAAGAATAAACATACACCACTTTTACCCCAGTCTTCTTTTGGTAACACCACACTTGAGTGAATATGGATAAAAGGACTAACTATTTCAAACTCTCTCACTTTCACCCACGGTAAAAAAAAATCAAGGACTATGAAACGAGAAAGTCATTCATTATAAAGGATTTTACCCACCAAGTAAATTTGGTGGCTCCATCTATGTAAAAGTTTTAAGATCAATCCGAACCAGAACGATGGCAAAAATTCAGTACCAAATGGATTTTTAAAAAAATATTTGTTTTAAATTCAGTGACAAATACATTTAAAATAATTATTGATTATGACTTCAGTAGCAAATATTTTTTTTTATTTAAGTACCCAATGAGTTTTAAAAATTTTTTTGTTTCGAATTTAGTACCAAATGAATTTATAACAATTATTTGTTTCTGAATTCAGTACCAAATGAATTTAATTTTTTTTTAAATTGAATAACAAAGGAATTAAAATAGATAACACTTCTCTCTTATTTTTTTTATGCAAGTCCGTCAATACATAAGTTATAAAGGCGTATATCATTTGGGCTATCTGACAAGGAATTAATTGTACACATCGGACAATTCATAAAGAAACTTTAATAATATAATATAAAATTGTGTAATCCTAAAACTGTGGCGAGATGCTTTTTGAGATGTGATAATGAGAATATAAATTTTAATAGGTATTTTGATGTATAAAGGATTCCAAAGAAAAAATATGTTCATAATTCTATTGAAATAGATAAATCACTTGGGAGACCAAATCATGTATGTATTCGTGTCTCTAGGTACAGAAAATCAATTCATTTATTGCTGCTTCGTATAAATGTCAAGAACAATAAAGGAAAATACATAATTTATTAACAACATCTGTCTAGACACCTAACCTGGAATTCATAACTGCAGGTGATTCAACTAGGCAAAAATAAATAATTGAAATACAAAATTGTTTGATGAATCTTGTTTGACAAATATAGCCATTTAATTACACTGACGATACTTGATATGAATTATACATTCAATGTAAAAGACAACTGGTATACAATATTGTTATTACTAATTAGGCTACAACCCTATTTTGAAAAGCAATATGCTATAAGCCCAAAGGCTACAACCCAGAAAATTAGCCCAGCGATGGAAGGAAATAAGGAAATGAATAAACAATATGAAAAATCAAAATAATGAAGACTAAATCAATATTTCTAAAGGTATAGAAGATCAAGATTTGCTAATATGAATTTATGATGGAATTCACAAGTCAAATATATATTTGTGTTGGTGGATATGACGACATGTTCCCTTGCAGTTGCTGATTCTGAGGACTGAATAATTGAATGAGTGTTATGTCGGTGAAATATAATAGAGAGAAATATTCATGATTGTATTTCTGGTTAAATATTCAATTATTTTATAGATTCTTACTGAACTAAGATATCACTAATATTTGATATACACATGAATAGTCGAAATAAAATATAGAGTATATATATATATATATATATATATATATATATATATATATATATATATATATATATCCGCAACTGGTCAATCCTATTAACAAAACTAAGATTAATAAGGCTGCTATAATATGTATTACCAATAAATAAATAAAAGGTTGAGGAAGGCTATTCCAACAGAAGTTGTAAGGAAAGAGAAAAAGATTTTTTCACTTCGTTATTCTATCAACATCTTACAACACCCAGCTGAACTCTTCCCGCGAACGCAGATCTTCAGTAACTGAAGGATAATTGATGCTGGTTTCTAATAATACTGTTCTATCTAGTTTCTCTTCCTCTGGTTTTGTTAAAGTTTTTATAGTTTATATAGGAAATATTAATTTCAATGTTTTTACTGTTCTTAGAATATTTTATTTTTCCTTGTTTCCTTTCCTCACTGGGCTATTTTCCTTGTTGGGGCCCCTGGGCTTATAGCATCTTGCTTTTCCAACTAGGGCCGTAGCTTAGCATTTAATAATAATAATAATAATAATAATAATAATAATAATAATAATAATAATAATAATAAGAATAATAATAATAATAAAAAGGGTGGAATATTCCTCTGCTGTATAAGTGATTATTATATATTTATCCAATAATCTATTACATTAGGTAACCAAGTTAATAAAAATTTTTGTCTCTGAGAAGAATATTTCATTTTGGAGAAGCTTCTATGAAACTACAGTGAGTCTTTAGTAAATATTATGATCTCAAGTAACAGCAGCTTCATTAAATGTTACTTTTATGAGATTAGATTAATGTCGCCTTCAAAAAACGCCTTGATTTAATATCTAACTTAACCCAACTTGTGTGAGCACTTGCGGTGATGAATGGGAGAACTT
>NC_090730.1:179410315-179422815 GCF_036898095.1 Palaemon carinicauda
ACATTACAATACTACAATCTACATTACTTGGGAATAAAAGAATATATATCCATATACAAGAAGGGTATACTAATATGATATATTATAAAAAAAATGAGAAAATAATGACATTACAATAGTGTAAGTTACATTCTTTGTGAATGAAATTATATATATCCAAATAGATAAGTATATACTAATATAATACAATGTAAGTGGACCAAATACTACAATTGTAACCACGAACTATTAGACGTAATTCTCATTGAAACTTATATAAAGTGGAAATATTCATCATAATAATTTCCTCCTAAGCCTATCGACGAAAAGGGAATTTGTTTAGATTTCGCCAGTTGTCTTATCTTGAGCTTTTAATTCAATACTTCTCCACTCATCACCTCCAAATTCACGCTTCATAATTGTCAGCCGTGTAGGCTTGGGCCTTCCAACTCTTCTAGTGCCTTGTGGAAACCAGTTAAAAGTTTGGTGAACTAATCTCTCTTGGGTTTGAGAATGCTCAAACCATCTCCATCTACCCAACACCATGATCTCATCTACATATGGCACTCGAGTAAGGTCTTTTATCCACATATACAAATAATCTATCATAGACATGAGTAAATCTAGTAATCCTTCCCTATTATTAGTGCTGTAGTAGTACGAATTGAGAATAATAAAATAATTACATAACTTACCCAATAAGATAAAGTCACAACCATCATACTAAATATGAAATGAAAGTTACTAGGTCCTCCAGGACTAGTGGATCGAGGCTCCATCATTGATATAATATGACCCTCTAATCTATATATATAAAAAAAATGTACTAGCATATATCTTTTAAAATGGAAAGAAATGATGGATGAAATCAAAACGAATAAAAACTCAAAAAGGTCACGTGTAATATCCTGGTCTCTTCAAATCCTACCAGTTATCCGTAAAAGCAATCAATGGAAAAACACTCAGGAAGAACAGAGTTCAGCTGATCCTTAATAATCCGCTGCGTTCATTTCCTGAGAGGTTGAAGTCTGTCGTCCACGTAACAAACGCGAATTATTGATTAATGATTGTGATTTGATTTGTTATCAAACTCGTTTAGAAATGATTTACTAGCAACAAAAGCCTTCCCTGAATAGATAGTGGATTAAAACAGATTCGAAGTTTTTACGGTTTTAAAGGTATCGTGGATTAAAATGTAAATACATGCAAGCTATATTTGGAAGCATATCATGTGCATGATAAATTTTCAATTTGCCTTGATGGATAGAGGGATAGGTATTTTATCTTCGAAGCTACAGTCAGAAATAGAGGAATAGATAATTCATCTTCCAAGCTAGTCAGAAATAGAGGGATAGATATTTCATCTTCAAAACTATAGTAAGAAATAGAAGGATAGATATTTCATCTTCAAAGCTACAGTCAGAGATAGAGGGATAGATATTTTATCATCAAAGCTACAGTCAGAAATAGAGGGATAGACCTTTCATCTTCAAAACTACGGTAGGAAATAGAGGTATTTATATTTTATCTTCAAAGCTATTGTCAGATATATAGGGATCGATATTTTATCTTCAAAGCTACAGTCAGAAATAGAGGGATAGATATTTTATCTTCAAAGCTACAGTCAGAAATAGAGGGATAGATATTTTATCTTCAAAGCTACAGTCAGAAATAGAGGGATAGATATTTTATCATCAAAGCTACAGTCAGAAATAGAGGGATAGACCTTTCATCTTCAAAACTACGGTAGGAAATAGAGGTATTTATATTTTATCTTCAAAGCTATTGTCAGATATATAGGGATCGATATTTTATCTTCAAAGCTACAGTCAGAAATAGAGGGATAGATATTTTATCTTCAAAGCTACAGTCAGAAATAGGGGGATAGATATTTTATCTTCAAAGCTACACTCAAAAATATAGGGATAGATATTTTATCTTCAAAGCCACAGTCAGAAATAGGGTGATAGATACTTTATCTTCAAAGCTACAGTCAGAAATAGAGGGATAGATATTTTATCTTCAAAGTTACAGTCAGAAATAGAGTGATAGATATTTCATCTTCAAAGCTACAGCCAGAAATAGAGGGATAGTTATTTGATCCTCAAAGCTACTGTTTGAAATAGAGGGATAGTTATTTGATCCACAAAGCTACTGTTTGAAATAGAGGGATAGATATTTTATCTTCAAAGATACAGTCAGAAATAGTGATAGATATATCGGTTTAAAAAAAAAAAAGCCATTAATTACCTTTACATAACTATTAGTGATGGCTAGGAGAAACTAATGCAGAATATATCAAACCACTCAGACTGAACACGGAAAGCAATTAGATATATACCATTTATAGGTTATCAGATCACTGCCTCCTTTTTTGAAACATAATCATATTGAAATGTCAAGAGTTACTAGTTAATGTTCTCTTTGAAGAATTATGGAGTTGATTACGTATTTCCACTTCTAGATCAAAGTAATTTCCATTTGATAAAAAAAATTAAAATCCTGACGCATTTATAAAACTTGGTTTTGGAATGACATATAAATTTTAATTCATCCTTAACCCTTGAATAACAAAGTGGTCATTATTCTCACAAGTGGATACCTCATTATGCAGGATTTTAGGCGTTTGAAATTTTTTCCATATAATTAAGAGCAATATTGCCCGGATTATTTCAGCAATAAAGACAATTCCTATCTGTGAAACACATGTGAAAATGAATATCAGACATTCTCTCTAATAAATGTCATCACATTGTGATATTCTTGTTTAATTTTCCCCTAGGGTAAGAGAATGAAAATTAAACCTGATTGGGAGATATTGCTCTTTCGTTCAAATATTAAACGTTGGAATTGAAAAGGGATTCTACAGATAGGAAAGTTGGATGTTTATACCAGGAGAAGGGGATGTATTGTGAATGCAAACAGAAATAGAACAGAGGGAAAGAGAAATGGCAATGAGGAAATATTACAATTGAAAACACTATATCGGTTGAAAGAAATAGTTCCTGTGAAGATTGGTGGTCATTTACTGAGGGAGATGTTGATTGGATGATAGGTTCCACGTATAATTGTACTAACAGATATACAAACAACGTCTAATATACGGCACACACACACACACACACACACACATATATATATATATATATATATATATATATACATATATATATATATATATATATATATATACACAAAGTATATACGTATGTGTTGTATATATATATATATATATATATATATATATATATATAATGTATATAAATATATATGTGTGTGTATGTATATATAGGGATATATATGTATATATAAATATATATAATATATACATATATATATATAAATATATATAATATATACATATATATATATATATATATATATATATATATATATATATATATATATATAATGTATATATATGTATATATAATGTATATATATGCATATATATATACATATATATATATATATATATATATATATATATATATATATATATATATATATATATATATATATAAACTTATAAGGAATACAATTGGACATGGCCAGGACATATAAGGAGAATGGCAGACAATAGTTGGACATTAAGAATAACAGAATGGGTCCCAAGGGATTGTGAAATAAACAAAAGAAGGAAAAGAAGACGATGGATCGACTAACTAAGGTAGTAGTTTTGTTAATATAATGCTATTGGTTGATTAAATATATATCTTTAATTTGGCTTCCATTATGAATGGGAAGTAATTTTTGAGAAAAAGTTTAATGCTTGATATATGTTTTGAATAAAAAATCTAAATATAAATCTATTATTATTGTGACCTTTCCTTTCGAAACTGACTTTTCAAGCCATTTGATATGGAAGTAAATGATACAATAAAAAAATCTGTTAATATCCAGATTGTAAAATGTTTTTCGTAGTTTAGCGATGACCATTTATACTGCCATAGCTGATTGTGGCAATAATAAATTCAACCCAATACATTTCAATAAATGTGTTTCACTTTATCCTCTTCCACTTTTAGTGGGGACTGACATTGATCGAAAGATTAACTTCGCGGAAGAAGATTGAAATAGTTCCTATTTGCACTACATATAGCGAAGGAGATTTGACATCAAATTGTTCGTTTATAGCTGGATGGGAGACTTCCATTTGCAGATTACTCCTCCAGATCCGATGCTTTTAATTTGAACTACTTTCATGTATCATTTATGAAGAGTTGATTGAATTTATTAGTTTAATTTCACTTTATCAATAAGAGACCTTTATTTCATACTGACCAGTTGGTTTATATGGATACAGTTAATTAGGCCTTTCTCTGGACATATACATTACTCGACTATTAAAACTATGGTTTAAAGGATTAAAAGCCGTTCATAAATGAAAGAGCTTAGGGCAATGACATTACCCAATCTAACAGAACAATGCCCTAGAAACTGACCCATATACATATGATCAGGATCCAAGCCCCCTCTCCATCAAAGCTAGGACCAAGGAGGGACAAGCAATGGCTGTATGATGACTCACCAGATAGATTTTTATAGTCCCTAAGTGTAATTAAACAGAAACAGTAATAAAAAGAATAAAATAAAGCAACAGTTAAGAAATAGTTGAAGGAATACTGGTAGAAAATAATAGGTGCCTTTCGACTGAAAAAAATATATTTTTAAGATAAAATGGATTTTTTTCTAATGGATAAATATAAAAGCTTGAACGGATAACATAGAATGTTGCAATATTATACGTTTACCTGTGTGCGTGTATTTGTGCATTTATTTACCTACGTATAGAGAAATGTCAAATATCCTCTGCAGTTGGACCCAAGCCTTTTCTGTGGCTTACCAAAGTGCATCACTAATGAAACACCCAGTAAAGAGAGAGAGAGAGAGAGAGAGAGAGAGAGAGAGAGAGAGAGAGAGAGAGAGAGAGAGAGAGAGAGAGAGAGGGGATATTTGTATGCATTTCTACCCATCCATATTTCAATTCCAAAATGCACTTCAAATTCCCAACCATTTATAAATCCAGCGTGAATTGCATTCCACCTGAAATGGAATGAATTTTAATAGGAATCTACAATGAAAACTTGTTAGAAATATCTCATAATTATATACATATATATATATATATATATATATATATATATATATATATATATATATATATATATATACACACACATATATATATATATATATATATATATATATGTATGTATATATATAGATGTATATGTATAAAACGGATTTTGAGCGAAGCGAAAAATCTATTTTTGGGTGAGATGGCCATGTCGTCCTGATGGAAGTTCCTATAGGGTAGCTTCCTAGGGTATATTACAACTACGGCGATATTCCCAGAGAATTTACCTTAAGGTACCAGAATTCTAACTCCTGGAGCGAGTATCCCTCGTGAAAGGGATATCGCGACATATCAGAGGACGTATTCTAGACACGTCACATGGCAATCTACATCCTGGACAGAGATTTCGTCTCGTAGGAGGTGATTGGCGAGATACGAATTCGGGAAAGAAAAAGGGGAGCCGCTCCCAAGGCTTCCCTATCCCCCGATTCGTATGCGTGCCTGGCGCCAATCCTGGCGCCATCTGTATCCCTTGTAGCGTACACGAGGTGCTACAGATACTGTATGTAGGGAGGGGTCCTACAGCCCTTTCTTAGAAAGGCAAGGGCGGGTCCATCAGGACGACATGGCCATCTCACCCAAAAATAGATTTTTCGCTTCGCATCTTCTTTCAGAGGGCAGATTCTCCAGGGACCCCACCTGTTGGTGGGTAACTCATTCTTGGCGAGAAACGTAGGATCCGGAAACAGGTTCAGTTCTCCCCCATCCAGGAACTGAACACGACCTGCCTCTCTCGAGAGGCTACAATCTCACTAACCCTGGCCCCGGACGCGAGTGCAAAATAGGAAAATAACTTTTTGTGTCAAATCCTTTAACGCACACTCTTCATTGCTCAACAGAGAAGCGAAATGAAGAACTTGTCTAAAGACCATGAAATGGGCTTTGGAGGTGCTGAAGGTCTGAGCCTAGCACAGGCCTTCGGGACTTTATTAAAGATCTCGTTACCTAGGTCGACTTGGAAGGCATATAGAATGGGTCTTGTCAAAGCAGACTTACACGCTGAAATCGTGTTCGCTGCCAACCCTTGACCATGGAGGTGGAGAAGAAAGATAAGCAGAAGTCTGTCAAGATCTCCTGCGGAATCTTCGCCTTGACAAAAGGCCACCCATTTTCTCCAAGATGACTCATATTGCCTTCTAGTAGATTTGCACTTATATTCCTCAAGGAAGTCTATACTGGCTTTCGAAATCCCGAAACGCTTTCTCACCGCTAGGGAGAGAAAATCATGAGCTGCAGGGTCCGGGTTTTCTGTAATGAAGCGCAGACAGTTGACTTCTGGACTCGCTGGGTCAGAACTGGATCTGGTAGTGGTACAAACTTCAGCTACAGTTCCAATGCCAGGAGGAACCACACGCTGTTCGGCCACTTGTGGGCCACTATTGCCGCTACCCTTTGAAGGATCTCAGTTTGTTGAGGACCCTCAACAGAAGGTTGTGAGGAGGGAACAGATAAATCTTGGACCATCTGTTCCAGTCGAGGGACATCGCGTCCACTGCTTCCGCTAAGGGGTCCTCGTACGGGGCACGTACAGGGGCAACTTCTTGTTGTCTTTCGTCGCAAAGAGGTCTATCTACAGTTCTGGGACTGATTCAGAATGAAGGAGAATGATCCTGCGTCTAAGGACCATTCCGACTCTATCGGTGTGAACCTGGATAGAGCGTCCGCTGTCACATTGCGGACTCCTTGAAGGTGAACTGCCGACAGGTACCACTTCTTCTTTTCCGCCAATCGGAAGACGGCCAACATCACCTGGTTGAGAGGTGGTGACCTCGATCCTTGTCGATTCAAGTATCTCACAACTACCTCGCTGTCTATCACCACCTTATGTGGATCGAGTGACGCGGGGAGACTTTCTTTAAGGTAAGGAGCACTGCCCTAGCTTCTAGAAAGTTTTATGTGGAAGGTCTTGAATAGCCTGGACCAAGTCCCCTGGACTTTTTTCCGATGAGAGTGACCTCCCCATCCCTCCTTCGAGGCGTCTGAGTGAATCGTCACCGACGGGGGAGGTGGCTGAAGAAGAACCGACTTCTTTAGATGTCTGGCTTGGGACCAAGGCCTGAGAAGAGTACTTAGCCGAAGCGGCTGGTCTTCTCAGATCTCTTCACGCGTTTGATGCATAACTTCTCCAAACTCCGATTGCATCCTTTAGCTGTGCTCTTAGCACTGGGTCTGTCACCGAAGCAAACTGGAGAGAGCGCAGTACTCTCTCCTGCTCGTGTCTTGATATCCTTTCGGAATCTTGAAGTCTCTTGACAGAACCCGCTATCTCCTTCCTTTTCTTCGCCGGGGTGGAGAAACGGTGTGACAAAAGGTCCCAGTGGATTCCCAGCCACTGGAACTTTTGAGATGGAGAAAGTCGAGACTTTTCTGTTGATCTTGAAGCCTAGGTACTCTAGGAACTGGATCACTTGACTGGAAGCTTGCAAGCATTCTGTCTCGGATGCTGCCCACACCAACCAGTCGTCCAGGTAGGCTACTACCTGAATTCCCTTTAGGCGTAATTGTTTGAGAGCTACGCTCGCAAGCTTCGTAAAAATCCTTGGGGCTATGTTTAGCCCGAATGGCATGGCTCCGAAGGCGTATAGTCTTCGTTGTAGCCTGAACCTAGGTAGGGGGAGAGTCGATGGCTAATTGGAATGTGCCAATAGGCGTCTGACAAGTCTATAGAGACGGAATATGCCCTCTTGGGCAGTAAGGTCCTTATGTGTTGCAGTGTTAGCATTTTGAATTTGCAATTCACTATGAACTTGTTGAGTGGCGACAAGTCCAGAATGACTCTGAGCTTTTCCGAGTCTTTCTTGGGAACACAAAACAGCCTCCCTTAGAAATTGATGGGCTTCACCCTTCGGATCACCTTTTTTTCTCCAACAGTTCTTGAACGTACTCCTCCATAACGGGGGTGGAGTGTTGGAAAAACTGAAGGCACGGGGGTGGAGTGCTGTACCAGCTCCCGCCCAGTCCATTCTTGAGTAGGCTGTGGGCCCAGGGATCGAAGGTCCACCGATCCCGAAATTTCAGAAGTCTCCCTCCTACCGGTATCACCTCACTTGGACTGCCGTCCTGAGGTCTTGCCTTCCTGACCACGACCACCCCTGAATCCCCTTCCCCTTGAGGGGCGTCTAGACGAGCCTCTGGCTGCTCCTCTAGGCTTTGCTCGAAAGGAAGTAGACTGCCCTTCGAACGCTGGGGTGAATGCCGTGGACTGTGTCGACACGGCCTGGGGTACCCACTGAAAGGTGGTCGGGGTTTGTGCCACGATCTGGGGCACTGGGGGCAATGGCAATTGCAGTTGCTGTTGCTGTCTAAGAGGCTTGGCTGGCCGAGACGGTAGCCTAGTCCTCATAGTCTTCCTCTTTGGTTGAGGACCCTCATCCGGGGAAGACTTTCTTTTGATAGCCAGGCCCCACTTCTGGAGAAGGTTTCTATTCTCCAAGGCGGCCTTATCAACAACTTCTTTGACCAAGTCGGTAGGGAAAAGGTCTTTTCCCCAAATGTTGGAGGAGATTAGTTTCTTTGGCTCGTGCCTCACCGTAGCCGAGGTAAACACGAACTCCCTACAAGCTCTCCTTGCCTTGACGAAGCCATAAAGGTCCTTCGTCACTGTGGCCAGATGAGCCTTGGCCACTACCATGAACATTTCATGGACCTTGGGGTCACTTGCCATCGTCTCGAGAGTAGTCTGAAGAGACATTGAGGCAGACAGTCTTTCTTTTGTATCGAACTCACTTCGCAAAAGAAAGTCAGACAGCTTAGGGAGGTCCTTGCCGAACTGACGTCCGGCAATATCAGCCTCCAACTTTCCCACTGAGAACGTAAGATGGACGTCCTTCCAGTCTTTGTGGTCCATAGGCAGGGCCAGCGACAAGGGTTTACACTCCTCTAGGGAGGGGCAAGACTTGCTGGCCTCAATTGCTTTTAGTACAGCCAGAAACCCTTTCTGTAAAAAGGGGAAGGCTCTAGTAGGCGAGGACACAAAGGAAGGGAGCTTCCTATTCAATGCGGCTACCTTTGAGTTAGAGAAGCCCCTCTCTTTCATCGAGGATGAAAGTAGAGCTTGAGCCTTAGCATGGTCCATCACTATGACCTCCTTCGGCTCTGTCTCCTCCTTTGAAGCTGGTTCCTTCCTTAGCCGGACATAACAGTCCGGATATGATGCCTTGCTGGGCCAGAATTCCACCCTCCAGGGGAACTGAGCCCAGCTTATCCGAGATGACGATCATTCCAGTCGTCATCGGCATGTGCTCAGCATACCTCCATGGGTTAGCATCTGAGCACAAGGGAAGGTCTTTCACATTGAGCTTTTTCTGGGGCCCATGTGATTCTGCAAGGCACTGCATTCGCAGTTCCATTGCAGCCGCCTTCTCCTGATTCTCCTTCTGCATTTGTTGGATCATTCCAACAATAGAAGAGAGGGCCTGTCCCAGCTCTACTGGGAGACCGGCCGATATAGAGGGGCTTGAACTTCATCCTGGGCTTTTGCCAGGAGGTCTTCCTCCTGACACCCGTCCACATCAGACATCCTGTCATCTAGCTGGATGTCTTGCATCGCGACCGCGACTTCAGCATCCACCTGGATCTGAACTTAGGGGATCTCCTCTTGAGGCTGGGGAATCACTGCATCAGCTGATGCCTTAGGGAAAGGATACGCCCTCATCTTCTCACTTGGAAGATAAGGGCCAGAAGTGTTCTTTTGGAAGCCCCTTACCCAGGAACGAAGCTTCTTCCTAGCTATTTAAATGTCTCAGTAATCAGGTTAGTGCACACAGTACATACCTGAGGGTTCCAATACCGGAGATCATCCTTGG
The DNA here is from genome assembly GCF_036898095.1 of Palaemon carinicauda. NCBI lineage: Eukaryota > Metazoa > Arthropoda > Malacostraca > Decapoda > Palaemonidae > Palaemon > Palaemon carinicauda. The sequence goes on from NC_090730.1 coordinate 179,420,240, forward strand.
AGACAGCGTATGCTGCGTGTCTCCTACAAAACTCATGTCCGCAGAGGTTCTTGCTGCTGACATTGCAGAAAGCACTTCCCCACTTCGGAGTGTCCTTCTGTAAAGAGAAGAAATTTCCATGAGTATCAAGTGAACTATGTATCACTGGATATGCATAGTATAGCATAACAATTCAGAAAGGAAAGACACACACTTGTGTTTCCCTCAAAACCCATTGTTGCAGCCTTCCAGATAATAAAATCAAAATGGTTTATCTCTTCTAGAGTAACCAATGCAAGGTTTCCAGAGGAAACAGGTGGAGCTCACACCTAAGCAATGATTTTAAAATCCTGGATAATAGACAGGGAAGAACTCAGCTTCCTATCTGTAGGGCAACAGCAAAGGGATGTGCAAGAAAAAACAATAGTGTTAGAAGACACAGTGCTGTACCAAAACCCTTACCATAGTTTTCTTCTTACTGTATATGTTATACTGAAGAATACTAGTACAGTATAGGGGGATGTGTGCCGGCCTGCCTTTGCCGGCCGGCACACACGACAACTAGCTTTAAAGTATACTACTTAACAGCTATAGGACGGCAGCAATCTGGTTCAAATGCCTGTGCCGGTCGGCAGCAACTGCCGGCCGGTAACAGCCAGTGTTGGCCGGCAATGGTTGCCGGCCAGCAACTACACAAGGTAGTACCCAGCTGCCGGCCACACTCTTGGTGACCGGCAGACAAGGGCTGACATAAGCCGGCTGGCAAAGGTACAAGACCGATGCCAGCTGGCAGCAAAAGAACCAGAGGACTACACCTGCCCGGCTGCCGGCCTCATAGGCCGGCAGCCGGGACAAGTACAGCACTAGAAGAAAAGAAAGAGAAATAGAATGGATGCCGGGATAAGAGTGTACACAACCTCCAAGCCCGTCAACCGAAAGAGTGCATATAAGGAAGGGGAGAAACTAATTCAGGCTTCCTTGACCAATGCCGTCCGGCTCTGCCGGCAGGCATGGATGAGGGACCAAGAGAGGTCCGGGTAGCACTCGAAAACATAAGACCCTTGCCGGCCAGCAGCTCTGCCAGCCGGCAAGGGGCTGAGTCAATTCCACATCCTAACCTATACTAGGTCCAGAAGTAGAACGACGTACAGTACAGTAATGGCTCGGCCATTACGAAGAAAGAGGGGGAAGGGACAAGAGGGTCCTGCCAACCTTGCTTTAGTGACAGATCACCCGCAGCCAAGAAACTTATCTTAGCCTAAGGGAGATCTAAGGGGAAAGGCCAGCAATACTTGCCAGCTTCCAGAGCACCAAAGCAAGGAAGGCGTTGCTACTCCCAAGGGAAGAACTTATCCTCCCCCGAGAACAGCAACAAGGACTAGTCTGGTAGATCACAAAAAAAGGAATCATATCCACAGAAACCTTCGGTAGTGACCTAAGGGAGCTAAGCTCCCTTTGAATGTGTTAGGTCAGCGAGGGGGACTCAGCCCCAAGCCAGACAACACAGACTCAGACTAAAAACTCTGTTGTTATGTCCCTCTTGAACCATAACTACAGGAACAGGAAGGTACAGTAACACCCTAGTATAGTTTTATCTAAAATAAATTCGGAAAAAACCACTTAGGGATAAGCCCAAGGCTTAAACAGAGGGAAAGGGATTGCATACCTTCTCCGAAGAAAAGAAAGCAACCGGGGAGTATGATAAAGTATACTAAGGCTCCATAAGCAACTAGCCTAGGCACCAAGAGAATCGATTACCTAATTCACCGAAACTCACTCGTATACTATCTTGGAAATATTCCACACAGTCTAAAATGTATAAAATATAGCCTAAAGCTTCAATAAAATTTTAATTACACTCGGAAAAACCATAATCATGCATGAAGTACTAGGACCAAACGACTAGGCTACATGGCCTAGCGTAGGCCAGAATGGCGAATACTTCGCCAAATAATACTAAGCACGAAAGGAAATCCTATGAAATGCTAAATAGCTGAAATTTATTAAAGCAAAACAACCAGGAATGTCGCTCTGACTAACTAATTTATACCTAGCGAGCGACAGCGTCCAAGACGCCTCTGGTAGGCTACGGCTCTTGTATCAAAGATTAATCCTATTAATCACTCAAAATTTTACCAAGAGCCTACATTTATACATAAAAGACACTATACTCAACTTATCAGAGGCCGACGAAGACGGAGAAGCCATGAAAAGTCGAATAAATCCAAGATTTGCGAGAAAAACAGGAAGAAACACCGAGTTGTTAAGCTACGCAAAAAGGAATACAGATGGCGCCAGGATTGGCGCCAGGCACGCATACGAATTGGGGGATAGGGAAGCCTTGGGAGCGGCTCCCCTTTTTCTTTCCCGAATTCGTATCTCGCCAATCACCTCCTACGAGACGAAATCTCTGTCCAGGATGTAGATTGCCATGTGACGTGTCTAGAATACGTCCTCTGATATGTCGCGATATCCCTTTCACGAGGGATACTCGCTCCAGGAGTTAGAATTCTGGTACCTTAAGGTAAATTCTCTGGGAATATCGCCGTAGTTGTAATATACCCTAGGAAGCTACCCTATAGGAACTTCCATCAGGA
>NC_090730.1:179430315-179432815 GCF_036898095.1 Palaemon carinicauda
ATGATTGATGGCCAACAGCAAAGAATAAAAAACTAACCCCAACCTTTGAATATCTTTTATCCAGCAACGAATGATGAATGACTCCACGCAACAATTCGACAAAGACCTCTTCATTCCATTCGACCATCCATAACGATCAAAGGAAGCCAAAGATATAATTCTTTTGCCTGTACCCTTAATTTCCTGATCTTCTTTTGTTTACTAAGCATATGATCAAAGAAGAAACATTGGGGAATTATGGGTCTCGTCTACAGAGCGGGAATCCTACTTGGCAAACTAACAAACTATATCAAATACGCCTCGTAAATAATTTTATATAATTTAGCTTTATTAGAATTTACTTAGATAAAAAATTTTCTACTTTAGTTATGCAGAGTACACTATATACTCTTTTTCAGCTTAGCAAGAAAAGGTTTGAGTTACTTCAGCCTGATAAAAATCTGCTGGAAGATCAACAAGAATTTTTAACTCATTATTTTTATATCACAATGGTTGACCATAAAGTCCAATAATCAGTGAAGTAATGGAAATGAGATCATAAGAGGAGATTGATTGATTAGAATATGTATATATTAATTAGGATATCTGAAGTCTTTTGAATTTTCTTTAAAATCAGAAGTAGTCAAAACCTAATGAATCACATTATATGTTAATAAAACATCAAATTTGGTAAAACATAGAAGTTTATACCCCCACTTTAAGAATAGCATTGACATTATGAATTATATTTGCTCCTCAAATCCTGAAACGGCTGTACCTTTCCTTCCACATTAGGTGTTTCAGCAAGAAATCGACACCCAAGTTCCCCAAAGCTAAGATATTCAATCTATAAATGGCTTACAATCAGAAAAACGAAGCGATCTTCACAGTATGGCTTGTGGTCACAATCTGTCAATTGACATGAATCTAACGTGTATGCCAGATCCATAGGGTATGCATTACTGTCATTGTCATTGGGGTAAAGCATTTGCAAATCCCTTCCTGGATAACCTTCCTCTAAAACACCCTCTAGATTTTGCCTTGATTGAGATACCCTAGTGATCACTAAACACAACAGTATAAAGATTAATGAGAAATTATCATAAACTTTAGACGGAATTAACTATCAAAGAACAATTCAGTTCATTATTTTTTTCTTTAAATATTTTCACATTTTGATTCATTGTACTTACATTTTCGATTCTCCACTCTTTGGTGATTCCTTCGAGATGTTGAAGACTCCATGTAATGTATGATTACCTGCAAATCAATAAAGTTCAAAGTTATAAGATCTCTTATTACCAATAATATTGAAATAATTATTATTTACATAATTAGGGTGGTTACGGTTCTTGATTGCTTAATATTTTTGTTTATTTATCCAATAAATCATATCATTATTCTTCTATATCAGATAACGATGGAAAAAAACATGCAAAACTTTTACCTTAACTATAAATATCATGTATCTTTATTTTTCATAGGATAAAACATATTAATTATTCATCGATTAGTATGTTGATACAGTCTATATTTTGAGTCAATTAGTGAAAAGACAAATATGTTTAAATGAGATATACTTTACAATGCTTGCAATCTATTGCAAATTAAATTATGCAAGTGTGTGTTATTGTTAATTAACAGAAAGGTATCATTCATTGCTCGGTTATAACAAGACCCCCGTCAGTTTAAAACTGAAGGAATGACTATTTTTAAACTTCGTTCCATTGATTGAAAATGGAAACCGACGTTCACGTGTCCAATAAAACAAATTCAATATACAATTGTTAACTGAATGGCAATTTGCTATGCCAAAGTTATATACACATTGTCGTATATAATAGTTTATCTTATTATTAGGTCATATCAATATATCAACTGTACACAGAACCTAAAAAAAAAACTTACAAATAAGTTGGGTATTAAAACTCCTATTCCAGAGCACTTTATCTAATGAACGTCGTTTTCACAATTCGAAATATTCTTTTCGAAATCTGGTACTTTACAAAACTAAACTTTAAGTGGTGTCAGGAGAAAAGCCAAGTTAGCTCTGAAAATTATTAAAATTAGGCAAAAGGTTGTAAGCTTTCTCAGTACCGATACATTTTTACTTTTTGAAATGTATCTCCCTTCTCATATTCCTTAACAGTTCATACCACTTCCTTAAAACCTATTTTGTTATCCTTTAAACATTATGGAATAATTTGATTATTGAATTACCAGATATTCCAATGGCTTCTAATAGTTATCAATAGATGGCTTCAGTGTAGCCTTCTAAAACTTAATTATTGAAATCTTTGCCGTGCAATGCATCCCTGGTGTCCAAGCGGTCGCCTGAGGCCATGCATTGATGCAAAAAGCTGGTCTGTGAACTGGTTTTGTGTATTCCGATAACCTTTACTCCATAATTTCCGATAAACAACCGTTTGGCGGTTCTGATGGGTATTTATAGTTCGGATGCCTTGGACGACAAAAGAAAATTCTTTGTTTTAGGGGTGACTGTGGCAAATGCATTTTTCTG
>NC_090730.1:179448231-179453231 GCF_036898095.1 Palaemon carinicauda
TAGTTTATTTATTTCCTTATTTCCTTTCCTCACTATGCTACTTTTCCTGTTGAAGCCCTTTGGCTTATAGCATTCTGCTTTTCCATCTACGGTCGTAGCTTAGCTAGAAACCACAACAACAACAACAACAACAACAATAATAATAATAATAATAATAATAATAATAATAATAACAAAAGGAGAAAGAGCAATTTATCTGCTTGTAAAGTGCTAACCAGAAAAGGCGCATTTCACAGCAAAAGCTAATCCAGGCCGTTATTTTCCAACGTTGCCTGGAATCTTCCAGGCTATAAAATTGCAGCCACTTCCTCCCTCACCCCCTACCAATAACCACCCCTCCCCCTCCCTAAGACCCCCAAGCCCCCACCACAAGTTTCCATTACTTTACAGCAACATGGATCATACTTTCTCAAGCCACACCTACTTCAGTATTGCCAGGAAGTTTTGATGTTCTAGATAGTCTTGAACTAATTTCCTTTATAATATCACTAACTATATTTCCAATACTTGCTTGCTATTTTCGGGTTCAACATACATACTTATATATATATATATATATATATATATACATATATATATATATATATATATATGAGAGAGAGAGAGAGAGGAGAGAGAGGAGAGGAGAGAGAGAGAGAGAGAGATTCTATGACACATCTCCCTTTATCTTAATCTTTGATACAGTGAGAAAAGAATTTTTAAATAGAAGGCCCCCCCTCTCTCTCTCTCTCTCTCTCTCTCTCTCTCTCTCTCTTAGTGATATGGAAATTGATAAACTATAAGATATATATACTATTATTACCTCTGGTTTATTGGAGACACTATAAGGTAATCAGTGTTTTATATATATATATATATATATATATATATATAAGATATTTCTAGCAAGTTTTCATTTCAGATTCCTATTGAAATTCATTCCATTTCAGGTGGAATGCAATTCACGTTGGTTTTATTAATGGTTGGGATTTTGAAGTGCATTTTGGAATTGAAATATGGATGGGTTGAAATGCATACAAATATTCTCTCTCTCTCTCTCTCTCTCTCTCTCTCTCTCTCTCTCTCTCTCCCTTTACTGGGTGTTTCATTAGTGATGCACTTTGGTAAGCCACAGAAAATGCCAGGGTCCAACTGCACAGGATATTTGACATTTCTCTATACCTACGTAAACAAATGCACAAATACACGCACACAGGCAAACGTATAATATTGCAACATTTTATGTTATCCGTTTAAGCTTTTATATTTATCCATTAGAAAAAAAAAAATTATCTTAAAAATATTTTTTTTTGTTTTTCAGTCGAAAGGCACCTATTATTTTCTACCAGGATTCCTTCAACTATTTTCTAACTGCTGCTTCATTTTATTCTTTGTATTACTGTTTCTGTTTAAGTACACTTAGGGACTATACAAATCTATCTGGTGAGTCATCATACAGCCATTGCTTGTCCCTCCTTGGTCCTAGCTTTGATGGAGAGGGGGCTTGGGTGCTAATCATATGTATATATGGTCAGTTTCTTCGGCATTGTCCTGCTTGATAGGGCAATGCTCTCTCTTATTTATGAACGGCTTTTAATCCTTAAAACCATAGTTTTAATAGTCGAGTAATGTATTTGTCCAGGGAAAGGCTTAATTAACTGCATCTATAAGAATAAAGTGGCTTTTATGAATTAAATATCTGTTATTGATACCGTGAAATTGAACCAACAAATTCAATTAACTCTTCATAAATGATACAGGAAAGTAGTTCAAATTAAAAGCATCGGATCTAGAGGAGTAATCTACAAATGGAAGCCCCTATCCTGCTATACACGAACAAATTGATGACAAATCTCCTTCGCTATATGTAGTGCAAATAGGAACTATTTCAATCTTCTTCCGCGAAGTTAATCTTTCGAACAATGTCAGTCCCCACTAAAAGTGGAAGAGGATAAAGCGGAATGCATTTATTGAAATGTATTTGGCTGAATTTATTATTGCCACAATCAGCTCTTGCAATATAGGTGGCCATCACTAAGCTACGAAGAACATTTTGCAATATAAATATTAACTGATTTTTTTTTTCTCCATTCTTTTTGGTATCGCATACTTTTATATCAAATAACTGGAAAAGTCAGCTTCAAAAGGAATAGTCACAATTATAATGAATTTGTATTTAATTTTGTTTTATTTCAAACGTATATCAAACATTAAACATTTTCACCAAAATGTACCACCACTCGTAACGAAAGCCAAATTATAGGTAAATAATGAATTAACACATAGCTTTTATATTAAAAAAAAAGATTCTATCGTAGTTCGTTGACCCATCGTCTTCTCTTCTTTCCTCTGCTTCTTTTACAATCCCTAGGGTTCCATTCTGTTATTCTTATTATCCAACTATAGAATGTCCTTTTCATTATATCTCCTGCCCATGTCCAATTGTTTTCCTTACAAGTTTATATAAATACACACACACATATATATATATATATATATATATTTATATGTATATATATATATATATATATATGTATATATATATATATGTACATATATATATATATATTATATATGTATATATATATATATATATATATGTATATATATATATACCTGTATGTATATATAAATATATATATATATATATATATATATTTATATGTATATATATATATATATATATAAATATATATATATATATATATATATACATATATATATATATATATATATACATATATATATATGTATATATATATATATATATACCTGTATGTATATATAAATATATATATATATATATATATACTTGTATGTATATATAAATATATATATATATATATATGTGTGTGTGTGTGTGTGTGTATGTGTGTATGTATGTGTGTGTAAATATATACATATATATATATATATATATATATACATATTTATATATATATATATATATATATGTATATATATATATATATATATGTGTGTGTTTGTGTGTGTGTGTTACTGCCGTATATTGGACGTTGTTTGTATATCTGTTACTACGATTGTACGTGGGCCCTTCATCGAATCAACATCTCTCACAGTAAATGACCACCAATCTTCGCAGGAGCTATTTCTTTCAACCGATCCAGTGTTTTCAATTGTAATATTTCCTCATTGCTATTTCTCTTTCCCTCTGTTTTATTTCCGTTTGTATTTAGAACATATCCCCTTCTCCTGGTATAAACATCCAAATTTCCTCTCTGTAGAATCCCTTTTCAATTTTAAACGTTAAATATTTGAACGAATGAGCTATATCTCCTCAATCAGGTTTAATTTCCATTCTCTTAACGTAGGGGAAAATTAAACAAGAATATCATAACTGTGATGACATTTATTAGGGAGAATGTCTGATATTAATTTTCACTTATGTGTTTCACAGATAGGAATTGTCTTTATTGCTGAAATTTTCTGGGCAATATTGCTCCTGATTATATAGAGAAGATTTCAAACAGCTAAAATCCTGCATAATGAGGTATCCACCTGTCAGAATAATGACCACTTTGTTATTCAAAGGTTGATGATGAATTAAAATTTATATGTCGTTCCAAACCGAATTTTATAAATACATCAGGATTTTTTTTTTCAATAAACTGACTTTGATCTAAAATTTGAAATACGTAATCAACTCCATAATTTTTCAAAGAGAACATTAACTAGTAACTCTTGACATTTCAATATGATTATGTTTCAAAAAAGGACGTATTGATCTAATAACCTATAAATGGTATATATCTAATTGCTTTCTGTGTTCAGTCTGAGTGGTTTGATATATTCCGCATTAATTTCTCTTAGCTTTCACTAATAATTATGTAAAGTACAGTATTTCATGGCCGTTTTTAAAAAGGAAATATCCATAACTTTATCTCTGTCTGTAGCTTTGACTGTAGTTTTGTAGTAAGAATGTCCATCTATCTATTACTGACATTTGCTTTGAAAATAAAATATCAATCCCTTTATTTCTGATTGTAGTATTGAAGATGAGATATCCATCTATCTATTTCTAACTGTAGTTTTGAAGATAAAATATATGTCCCTCTATTTTTTACTGTATCTTTGAAGATGAAATATCTATCCCTCTGTTTCTGATTGTAGTTTTTGTAGTAAGAATATCCATCACTCTATTGCTGACAGTAGCTTTGAAGACGAAATATGTATCCATTTATTTCTAACTGTAGCTTTGAAGATAAAATATCTATCCCTCTGTTTCTGATTGTAGTTTTGTAGTAAGAATATCCATCACTCTATTGCTGACAGTAGCTTTGAAGACGAAATATCTATCCATTTATTTCTAACTGTAGCTTTGAAGATAAAATATCTCTCCTTCTATTTCTGGCTATAGTTTGGTAGTAAGAATTTTCATCCCTCTATTGCTTAGGGTAGCTTTGAAGATAAAATATTTATCCCTTTATTTCTGCCTGTATTTTTGAAGATGAAATATCCCTCTATTTTTACGGTAGCTTTGAAGATAAAATATCTATCCCCTCTATTTCTGATTGTAACTTTGAAGATAAATTATCTATCCCTTTAATTTTAGCTGTAGTTTTGAAAATTAAATATGTTCCACTCTATTTCTAACTGTATGTTTGAAGATAAAATATCTATACCTCTATTTCTAACTGTAGCTTTGAATATAAAAATATCTATCTCTCTATTACTGAGTGTAGCTTTAATGTTGAAATATCAATCCCTCTCTATTTCTGACTAGCTTTGAAGATGAGATATATATTCCTCTATTTCTGACTGTAGCTTCGAAGATAAAATATCTATCCCTCTATCCGTCAAGGCAAATTGAAAACTGATCATGCACATGATATGCTTCCAAATATAGCTTGCATGTAATTGCATTTCAATCTGCGATACCTTTAAAATCGTAATAACTTCGAATCTGTTTTAATCCACTATCTATTCATTGAAGGTTTTTGTTGCTGGTAAATGATTTGTAAACGAGATGGATAACAAATCAAATCACAAATATTAATTTA
>NC_090730.1:179465731-179488231 GCF_036898095.1 Palaemon carinicauda
AAAGAACACATTATAGTTTTCAACTAGTTTAACCAAATAAAAATTTTATTTAATGACAAATTTTTCTACCATGATTTTTAATCGAAGTAACGTTATAAAACCTTAGATTTAAACATTTTATCCACGAGTATTAATAAAACTAAGGCAAAAAACTACTAGTAATTCCGAACTAAATGGAAATGTTAAGGAACTCTTTATTCATTCCAACCAGTTTAACCAAAACAGAATTTCCTATAATGACAAAAAACCTTATTATCTTTTTTTTTTTTCTTGGAAATAGAGTTCTACAGCATAGGGTTTAAACCTTTTATTATTTTTTGCGACACAAAGTTCTAAAAATATTATTAATATGGAAATAGATAGAAATAATGAGAATTGAAGAAATTCTTTGCCACTGAAACAATGTAGATATCGTCATTTTCTACTAAATCTTTTATATGAAAGAGATGACGGAAGAAAACATATGGCCATTCAGCCCCCCAAAAATATAAAAAAAACGAGAAAAAAAAAGAAAAATTACCACTGTTTTTCAAAATAAAGATAATTTACCATACTTAAAGTTAATTGAAAATTGGAAAAATATATAATAATTACTTATATATCAGAGGAATGTAAAACTTGTTAGCAGTATTAGAAACTAACATAAATTATCTTTAAGTTACTCAAGATCTGTGTTCATAGGAAGAGCTCCGCTGGTTGTTGTAAGACGTTGATAGAATAAAAAGGTGATTAAATCTTTTTCTCTGTCAGTTGCTTCAGATATATCAGTGGAAGCTTTTGTCGGTTTTCTGAAAGTTTCACTTAGAATAGCCTTATTCATCCTTCTATTTATCATTTTATTGGTAATACATTTTGAAGCGGCCTTATTAATCTTAGATTTGTTAATAGGATTGATCAGTTTACGATGTATATATATATATATATATATATAAACATATATATATAAACACACACACACACATATATATATATGTATATATATATATATATATATATAATGTATATACACACGCACACACACACACACACACACATATATATATATATATATATATATATATTATTTTGACTATTCATGTGTATTTCAAATATTAGTGATATCTTAGTCCATTAAGAATCTATAAAATAATTGAATATATAACCAGGAATACAATCATGAATATTTCTCTTTCATATTTCGCTGATATAACACTCATTCTATTATTCAGTCCTCAGAATCAGCAACTGCAAGGGAACATGTTGTCATATCCTCCTACACAAATCTATATTTGGCTTGTCACTTCCATCTGAAATTCATATTAGCAAATCCTTATCTTCTCTACTTTTAGAAATATTGATTAAGTCTTCATTATTTTTTTTGTATTGTGTATTTATTTCCTTATATCCTTCCCTCACTGGGCTTTTTTTCTTGTTGGAGACCTTGAGATTATAGCATCTTGTTATTCAAAATAGGGTTGTAGCTTAATTAGTAAAAACAATATTGTATATCAATTGTCTTTTATATTGATTCTATGCTCAGTGTGAATGTATGATTCATATTAAGTATCGTCAGTGTAATTAAATGGCTACATTTGTCAAACAAAATTCATCAAACAATTTTGTATTTCAATTGTTTATTTTTGCCTAGTTAAATCACCTGCAGTTATGAATTCCAGGTTAGGTGTCTAGACAGATGTTGTTCATAAATTATGTTTTTTCCTTCATTGTTCTTGACATTTATACGAAGCAGCTATAAATTACTTGATTTTCTACACCCAAAGACACGAACACATACATGATTTGGTCTCCCAAGTGATTTAACTATTAAAATATATTTATGCACATATATCTTTTTTTAGAATCGTTTATATATCTACAACTATTCAAATGTATATTCTCATTATCACATCTCAAACATCATCTCACCACAGTTTTTTAGGATTACACCATTTTACATTATATTATTAAAGTTTCTTTATGAATTGTATGATGTGTGCAATTACTCCCTTGTCGTATAGCACAAATGAAATACACTATTATGACATGTATTGAGGAACTTACATAAAAAAAAAAATAAGCGAATTTTTTTTCTATAAATTCCTTTGTTATTCAATTATTTTTTTTTAATTCATTTGGTGCTGGATTCATTAATAAATAATTTTTATAAATTCATCTCGTATTGAATCTGAAACAAAATTATTGTTCAAAACTCATTTGGTTCTAAAGTATTGTTTAGATTCATTTGCTACTGAATTCAAAGTATATAATTTTAAATGTATTTGTCACTGAATTTAAAATAAATAATTTTTTTAAATCCATTTGGATTGATCGGATTGATCTTAAGACTTTTACATAGATGGAGCCACCAATTTTACTTGGAGGGTAGAATCCTTCATAATGTATGACTTTTTTGTTTCGTAGTCCTTGATTTTTTTGACAGAGGGTAAATTCGAGAGAGGTTGAAAAAGTCTGGCGTTTTATTCATATTCACTGAAGTGTGGTGTTATTAAAAGAAGGCGAGAGGTAAACGTAGTGGTTATTTTTTCAAGTATTTTGAGTTATGAATTATAAGCTTCATGTGTTCGTTTCTCTAAAGTGATTTAATGAATTAGTTTATTAGATGATCAATGTTTAGAATCGAAGCAACTAATATCGTGACAACTAATAATTTTGGGGAACATAGCTAGACATTTGCGGTCTAGTTTGGGATGAAATGGTTTTTAATGACTACTATGATCCCTTGGGTTTTATACCGTGACATTTACGTTGGGCTGCATATCTAATGTGCAGTGTTCTTTCGAGTTGACTACAGTGGGTAAGTGTTTGCGAGATACATTCTATATTAATGGTGTGAGGTACTTTAGTTTTACTTTACTTAGATGGCTGCTTTCCGGGTCATACTGGAAGAGCATCCCACTCTCTACAGGCCTTTCATTATCATTTTACCTTATTCGTTCAGAGTATTTCACGTTTCATATCGCGTATTGTTCATTTACTGTTAAATCCTCAATATTTCTAAAAAACAAACTAGTTCTAGTTTTGTAGACTATTACAAAGGATATTTTTTTTCTTTGAGTGTATTTTTCTGCTTCTTGGTGTAAAGTTTATTTCTATGTTCAAAGCTTGTCACATTAGGTTTCTTAAAGATTTTTATATTTGAGTAGATATTATTAATGACACTAAGGTATTTTCAGCCAGTCATTTTAGTGTGATGTACGGCAATTTACAACAATTAAATAGTTTCATACCTTGAGTTAATTTGCCTAATCTGGTGAAATAACTTTTCTCATTTATTTTATAATCGGGTAAAGTAGTTTTGAATTGTCCTTTTGCTTAAGAGGCAAATATTTCCCTTCAGCCAGTCATTTAAGTGTCATGTACGGTAATTTACAGCATTTAAACAGTTTTATACCGTTAGTAAATTTACTTAATCTGGTAAAGTAACCTTTTCTCAATTGCTTTCTTTTAAAGTAATTTTGAATTGTCATTTTATTTAAGAGGCATTAATTTCCCTAAGGTGGTTAAATCTAGGCTAGAATATATCAGATATGAAAAAGAATAATTAGCTAGATAAACTGTGTTAGTTATTAGATATAAGTTGACTTGAGTTAGTGATTCATGGATATTAAGCTCATGAACTATTTTATTTATTCAAAATATGAGCTGCAGTTACATTGAGTCCATTATTCATTTCTGCAAGGCTAATGGTACAGTATGTTAGTGGGCTGTGATCACTAATGGAAAATTCTAATTTTTTTAACAAGATTATCATGGTTTTTTACCTATGACTTCCTTTTTAATAATTTAGTTCCTAAAAAACTAGTTTACTCGTATTCTGTTCCGTTTTGGTTATTCCAGTTTTCAGTTCCCAAGTTTTAAATGGTCTTCATTTTTACCCCTATTCTGTTCCTTTTAATTATTCAGTTTAGTTCCTAAGTTTCTGGAAAACTTCCATTTTACCCCTATTCTGTTTTAATTTCCCTTAAACCTTCCTGTTATATAGCTCTTGTCCACATTGGAACTTATCAAAATTCTTTAGTTACATAATTGGCGATCACAGTATATTCATCGCTTGGTGTCAATTCATAAGAGGATGCAGATGTTTATTTTGCGTGCGAAGTCATGTCATAGTGACGATAATTTCTCATAAACTATAGGTTACCATACTTAAATATGAAGCAAATTGCATGAACAATGTTTTTCTCAATTCCTCATAGGTTTATGTATATCATATTTACTATTGCAGCAAAAAACTTTTTCTTACAAAGGCACTGGTTCCCCACTGGGTTCCCATACATTTTGTGGTAAGAAAACTCAAATTTGTGGCTTACGGAATATTGATTGTCAGAAATTGGTGAAAAAGGAAGATATTACTTGAAGAATGTATGGTTTATGCTTTTGGGTAGAGCTGGATACTTGGCTAGATTATACTACCGAGTTTACTTAGGTCCCACTTTATTGCTTAATTAAATATATAGTGTGTTTGTTTTGACTAAAATGTTTACCATTATTTAAAGTCTAAAAATTTTCCTCCAACCATATCCACAAATACAAGGTAGCTTCAAAAGTGTTGGACTCGCTTAAGTTACAAAAACGATGGCCTTTGATACATGAGACCAAATTGAGAACATTTAGCATTGATTCCAGTCAATATTTATCCAAAGTTGTAAGTCTTTTAATTTTATTGCATATAAGCTTTGTATTTTATTCTTTTCCAGCTAACCTTTATAAAATCTGTTTAAGGGTGAGGATAGTAAATGTGGTTTTATCCTAAGCTAAATTTTTAGCGAGTTCACAAATTATCTATAATTGTACTCTAAACCCCCAACAGTTAAAAATATCAGTTATTGAAACTTTAACATAAACTGAATTTGGGGCAACTAGTTCCTTATAGTTAAGAACTTTGTTCCTGATTATGGTCCCTTTAGTAAAAAATGGATTTAGAATTTTCTTGTTTGTTGAAGTTTAAAGAAAAGTATTATTTTGTGAAGTCAATACTTGAACCATAAAGAATTCCCAAATGTTCCATAAAAACATTTACTGATTATCAGTAGGGCAGTTATTGCGAGAATATATAATGTAAGGGATAAAATTTAGTTTATGGAAATTTGTCAAAAAGATGAATCTCGTAACTCTAAAAATCAAACTCTTAATGTTTATCAGGAAACTTATCATCTATCACAGACAACCATTAATAATTTTCTCCTATAAAAAAAAAACTTTCAGATTTAATTTATAACTTCTAGGTGGTATCAGTTTTAAGGCCCTGAATGGCCTCCCAGTCCCAAGCGGGGGACTCTTAAAGGCAGGACTATAAAACAAATTAGTCCCTTTTATCAAAAAGTTGTTTTCCTATTAGTTTTGAATTGCAAAACCAGTAGTTTTGTGTTTTTGAGCTTTTCACATACTGAATTAGGTTTTATATATAGATTATGGTTAAATTCCTTGGTTTGATTATTGCTAATTTGAAAATAATTAGTCTGTCATAGGTTATCCTTGAATATTTTAAATTTCAAGGTTATTACTAATATAAGTGACTGCCAGACAAACTATGAAACAGGTTATTGCAATTCTTGGTTAAGTTTATTAATTTGAAAGTAAACTACCTAGCAGTTATATACTTATTCCTAAGATTCTTTGTTTGACGAAATCTTAATAAAAAAATCTTACCTTTCTAGTAAATTATCGTTGTCTATTTTACAGGTATGTGCATTTTCCAATTTTATCTTTAAAAAACATCTATGCAGACCTTGACGTATATTTAAGAGGTAAACCACAAGGATTTAAGGTAATTATAAAACTTCATTTTTTAGAATTGGTGACTTATTTTTCTTATATTAAAGATACTAGTGCGTTAAGGCTTTTATTTTTGTTTTATTTTTAGGAATAAATTTACTATGGCTCGTTTGATAACGTTTAAAATATTTGCTCCTTTTAATTTTCCCAAAAGTCCTTCAGTAAATTATTTGGAGTTATTAATTTGGAGTACTTCTGCTCTTCAAAAAATATTCAAATATGCTTTCAGAATGTTAAATGATTATAAAGATCGTATAAAGTAAAACTCTTGTAAATCTGTAATTTAAAGTAATGTTTAATATAAAACTTTTAATTTCCTTTAATGATGGAACGGTATATTTTGATACCCTGCAAAAGAAAATATATTTAATTTCCTGAACAATTATTGTCCCTTAATTTGATTTTACCATAGCTAGACTAGGAAACAAACCATGAAAAACCTATATTGTAGGCTGAGGATATTTATTAGTTTATTGGATATAAATATAGTATCTAGTCTGCTAAAATACCGAATGTCTTGAATAGTTTTTTGATAATTGTGGTGAACTTTGCCTTCTTGAGTTGTCTAACTGGTTAAATAGAAATCTTTCAAATACCATTTGCTGAATATTTGGTATAGTGTTAAAGGTGGTACAGAATAGTTACAAGCTGTGGCAAATATTACATTTTTATATTCAGTACGGATTTAAATTTGTCATTAATTTTTTAATACCTGTGTATTTTACCGTGAAGTGAACCGGAGATTAATAATCCCTATATTTTCTATTCATGAGTTAAGTGGATACGAGGAAGTGGAAAGCATTCTATTTGATTGGTAATATGTTCATATTTTCAGACTTGGCGTGTGATGTTAAGTGCAGCATGGACTAACACAGATGTTATCAACTCTAAAAATATTGAGCTTTTAATATATAATTCAGTGAAGAATCAAATGACTACAGTGAATAAATGAAGTAAGATGTTTACTGCAGAGCTATTTGTTGAAAATATAACTATAAACTAACAACTTAGTTTTTCTTTTACCTAGTTTATTTTTCCTACCTATAGTTTATGCATGGAAACAATGTACTGGTGTTGGGAAATACTTTTGATGTGGCAATGACTGCGTAGTAGCAGTTAAAAGATTTACTTTGCCATCAGAATTTGGTATTCTCTTTTGAAAAAATGTAGAGGTTTGAGAACTAGAAAATGTAAGTTTATGCAGTGTTCGGAGAAAATGTCAAATCTACAGGGAACCTTGCCTTATCAATCTTGAAGCTATATTACAGTAGGCATAGCTGTTTGATTACCGGAACTTTGTATTCCAATCTAGTTTCCATGGGCTATTCAAAACTACAAAGTTTAGAGTGTTAGGGGCTGAACAGTAAACTGGTAGTATCGGTAGCCTGAAAATCTCTAAGCTGACCAGCAGGAACACTTGTGAATATAAAGCAGAAATGTTTTACTGCAAAAAAAAAAAAAAAAAAAAAACTAAGTTTTCCTATAACCATCAAGAACAGAGTATCTTGGTAAGTCTTATTTTAAAACCAGACTGGTTGTAGAAATGCCCTATGAAAGACATGCAGCAATTGCAGAGGGTTATAGCCAGATTCAGCAACTATAAATTTTCTGCTTTTAGAGAATTGGTCAGATTCAGAAATCCGGAATTTCTGCTTATAAAGAAGTTAGTTATATTGCGCCATATCCCTATCTAGACACTGTAATGTGTATTGGCTGCTTAGAGGTAGGTACTAGTCAGATGGGTGATTTTAATCACTGGTTAGTGCACCACACTATTAAAGGCTCACGCGTTTCTATCTTTGCTAAAGAGTTGAAATATATGGGAAATCAGGTCCCAGATACTTTAAATCCGTCCGACTGCTTCAATGCTGACACTGTCATAAGTTTGGTTCTGCAAAAATTTAGAGGAATGTTTTGAATTAAAAGTAAATTAAATAAAACGGGCCCCACAAGGTTTGAAGATTTAATGCTAAAATAGTTATAATTTCAAACTTGGTATAGATTTACTTTCATTGCTTGGAAAAATATGGCTGAAAACTGTCCCTGCATGTACTTATAAATTTGAGTATTTTAGTTTTTATATTTTTTAGTGGGCGACACTTGTTTTATATTTTCATAACTATAAGGGTATTTTTCATTGATCTATTAACTAAGATTTTCTATCTGTATGGGCATAGGGGGAAGTAAATTTTTAACATTGATTAGTAATTTTTTAAGATAGAAAAATGAACAAGGGTAATCTGTAAATAGGAATTTAATGTGTATTGGTAGAAATGCTGGTTTTAAATACCAGGCTCATATTATTTACCAGTTTATTACTGATACTATAGGCCTCCTAACTGATTGTATGGTATTTATAACATTGCTCTACGGCCATGGAGACCATACTTCCTCCTAACATAAATACAGCATCTTGATAGTATGTAAAATTTACTATTACGCAATTTCTCACAAAACCACACCTTAGTCATTTTTCGTACCCAATAGTCCTTTTGCAAGGGATAATTATCAGGAGGAAAATTAATCTAAGTTCCCATAATTTCTTGTCATTTGTAATAAATTGCTTAATAGCCTGGTGCCCAAAAATACAATAGGAAATTAAATTTGTAGAAAAGTTTTCTTGGGATTTTCAAATTAGTTTGACCTTTGCTTTAAAATGTGATTATTCTTTTAGATTAAGGCGGGGGGCTTTGCTAATGATTTTTCATGGTATAAAACAATATGGAAAATTCATAGGGTGATATTTTGATTTATTTAATAGTTAATATATAATCAATAACCCTATTTCTTTCTAACTGTAACTGGTATTAAGTAGCTCTTTTGCATTGGCTTTTAACTTAATCTTAACAATAGACTCTTTGGAACAATATTTTGGTATTTCATAATTCTAGTTTTATTGCCAGTTGTTTAACCAACATTTATTTAATTTCTTAAACAAATTCAGTCCGTTATTTCATATTAAGCTTATACAAATGTTTATGCAGGTTTGAATACAAGTATAGATAAATTAAGGTTAAAATAGTTTAAGTTAAAGGGCTGAAATCATTCTGTTTTTTATCTTGTATAATAAATAAGCTTTTTGTAGCTAACAGAAGGCTTCTCTTTCCAGTTGCCAATCATGTTTGAATTACTAATGTAATGTCAGCGCAAGGATTTTTAGATATTTCCTGAACTTAAAATCCAAAATAATTTTGAAAATATTTCAATACCTGGTACAGATAGTTAAAAAAAATCTTTAACAAATGTTTGAGCCCAAGGTAGATGTTTATTTAAGGTAGTGGCATGACTCTTCTTATTAATTTCTTATTAATTTATTTATCATGAAATATAATGATTGCATTTTTTTTGCAGCTTTAGGTTCAGGAATGCAGCTTCATGATGTAGCGAAGTCAAGGTTTACTCCAACCAGCTGAGGGCCTTCAAATTAATCAGTAATTGCTGGAAGTGCTTGTGAGGTTATTATATTAATCCCAGGCAGTTCATGAGAAGGAGAAAATAAGCATTTGACACTCAAGAAGGATGGTGAAGGAGAGAGCATGTCGGGGAAATGGATGGTGAAAGAACAGAGAACCAGTCTGAGAGATAGACGGTGAAGGAGAGAACATCTCTTGAGAGGAAGGTGAAGAAAGTACACGTCGGAGAGAGGAGCACATTAAAGATGCAAGGCTAAAGTGAGAACATGTCAGAGTAGGACGGAGAAAGGGGGCACACGTCAGAAGGACAGAAAAGGAGAAATGAACCATCCGAAGGCTGAACAAAAAGGGCGAGTGAACATGGCAAAGAAAGTTCTTCTTCCGAACGAGGAAGAAAATATATTCTTCTATCTTGAAGTGAAATAGAATAAAATGCAAAGGTGCTCTTGTATATTTTTATTAATTAACTTCCTATATAATTAATTTGTGTTAGTTCCACATTATATTGCTGGCCTGGTTAGTTAACCCTCAAGCGGAGTATTGGTTAGTCTGCCTTCAACTTTTTTCTATGGTGTGACCTCCATCTCCCTCTGTACGCAGCACGCTTATCTACAACTTCTCTCTATGTACGCCAGCACTTGCATTTCTCTCTCTAGGCGGCACGCCAGTCTGCATCTCTCTAGGCAGCACGCCAGTCTCCAGGTCTCTCTCTAGGAGGCACGCCAGTCTGCATCTCTTTCTCTAGGCAGCACGCCAGTATTCTCTCTCTAGGCGACACGCCAGTCTGCATCTCTACGCGGGACGACAGTCTGCATCTCTCTCTCTCTCCAGGTCTCTCTCTAGGTGGCACGCCAGTCTGCATCTCTTTCTCTAGGCAGCACGCCAGTCTTTATTCTCTCTCTCTAGGCGGCACGCCAGTCTGCATCTCTCTCTTCAGGCGGCACGCCAGTCTGCATCTCTCTCTCTTTAGGCGGCACGCCAGTCTGCATCTACAACACTATCCTGCTTCGGCTTTCCATTTCTGAAAGAGCAAAACATCAATTCTTTTATGATTTTAGAGCAACTACAGACTCCATAGAGCATATGACCAATTTTTGTGCAACAGTAATAAGCTCCAACCTAATTCTACATCAATTTCTAAATGTTTGCATCATTTAACGACACTAATTCAAGTTATTGTCCCACAATCAGCTTTGATATCTTAACTATCAAAAGCCAGTTTTTGTATGAAATTTGAGCCACCTAGCATATTTTTCCTAAAAATACCAATACTTATGTGATTTCATAAGTAAAAAAAGTTCAATATATTTTTCTCCTTCAGGCGTTCATTAAGGTTTAACTAAATAGCCTAAATCAAATGAAAATTCAACTTAATGGCTTTTGGTAGAAATATTTTCGGCTTTTACAAACTATGAAGAGATTATATTCTCTTCGAAAATTGATATAGGCCCCTGATACAAAAGGAAAACCTTTTGCAGTATTCTTGTTTTTGTAAAAAAACAAAATGGACAGGATCATATGATGATAACCATTCTATTTTGCCTTATCTGTATTTTTCTCATAACGTTTTGCTCAATATGGAATGAAAAATCGTTTCTACCTACATATGCTTATATAATAATTTTAGTTATTCAAACATTTTACTTATTATAAGCAAGTATATTATAATGCAGCAATAACTAAATTTTCAAATACTTTTGCTAGTAAAATATATTCAGATTGATACAACAACAATTAAAGATACATTACAAGGCAATGGTTTTAAGACAATATATTTGCTGGATTTAGTCTGAATTTTAAGTTTTGTTCATGATATTTAGTTGAAACAAAGTTTCCTTCTTCATATTTAGTTGAAACAAAGTTTCCTTCATATTTAGTTTAAATAGTTTTGTTCATGATATTTAACTAAAGTTTTGCTCATGATGTTTAGTTTAAAGTACTAAAGTTTTGCTCATGATATTTAGTTTAAAGTACTAAAGTTTTGCTCATGATATTTAGTTTAAAGTACTAAAGTTTTGTTCTTGATATTTAGTTAAACTAATAAAGTTCACAATAAAAAATGTACCTAAACTTACTTCATGAATTTGATGCTTGCTCGAATACTTAACCCTTGAAGGGCTTCAACGTGATTGTCTCCATAAAGCCATCTGATCCTCCCATACTCTGAGCATTGTGAAGCAGTCTCTCTCCCAAATTCCTGAAAATGTGATAAAAATTACCATCTACATTTTAAAAACTAGAAATCACAGATTAATCACAGATTAACACAGGCACATTCTTAAAAACACACAGTAATTCTCTTAAAACAAAGCCATAAAAATTTTAACAAGAAAACTTTAAAGTTTTCGCCCAAAAAATTTTCCTCATAATATTTTAGTTTGAGTTTAAAGGTTTGTTCTTGATATTTAGTTGAAACAAAGGTTTGTTCTTGATATTTAGTTGAAACAAAGGTTTGTTCTTGATATTTAGTTGAAACAAAGGTTTGTTCTTGATATTTAGTTGAAACAAAGGTTTGTTCTTGATATTTAGTTGAAACAAAGGTTTGTTCTTGATATTTAGTTGAAACAAAGGTTTGTTCTTGATATTTAGTTGAAACAAAGGTTTGTTCTTGATATTTAGTTGAAACAAAGGTTTGTTCTTGATATTTAGTTTAAAGTTTCCTTCTTGATATTTAGTTGAAACAAAGTTTCCTTCTTGATATTTAGTTGAAACAAAGTTTCCTTCTTGATATTTAGTTGAAACAAAGTTTCCTTCTTGATATTTAGTTGAAACAAAGTTTCCTTCTTGATATTTAGTTGAAACAAAGTTTCCTTCTTGATATTTAGTTGAAACAAAGTTTTGTTCTCGATATTTAGTTGAAACAGTTTCCTTCTTGATATTTAGTTCAAACAAAGTTTTGTTCTTGATATTTAGTTTAAAGTTTTGTTCTCGATATTTAGTTGAAACAGTTTCCTTCTTGATATTTAGTTCAAACAAAGTTTTGTTCTTGATATTTAGTTTAAACTTATAAAGTTTTGTTCTTTATATTTAGTTTAAACTAATAAAATTTCACAATAAATATTGTACCTAAACTTACTTCATGAATTTGATGCTTGCTCGAATACTTAACCCTTGAAGGGCGTCAACGTGATTGTTTCCATAAAGCCATCTGATAATCCCACTCTCGGACCATTGTGAAGCAGACTTAAGTCTTTTTTTCTCTCTCAAATTCCTGAAAATGTGATAAAAATTACCATCTACATTTAAAAACGAGAAATCACATATTAATATTGGCACATTCTGAAAAACAGTTCTCTTAAAACAAAGCCATAAAAATTTTAACCTGAAAACTTTTAAAGTGTTCGCCCAAAACGTTTTGCTCAGGACATTTTGGTTTGCGTTTAAAGTTTTGTTTTTTACATTATTCAATGTTTTCTTCTTGACATTTAGTTTAGTTTTGTTCCTGACATTTAGTTTAAAGTTTTGTTCTTGACATTTAGTTTAAAGTTTTGTTCTTGACAAAGTTTTGTTCTTGATATTTAGTTCAAAGTTTTGTTCTTGAAATTTACTTTAAAGTTTTGTTCCTGATATTTAGTTAAAACAAAGTTTTGTTCTTGAAATTTATTTGAAACAGTTTTGTTCTTGAAATTTATTTGAAACAGTTTTGTTCTTGAAATTTAGTTCAAAGTTTTGTTCTTGAAATTTAGTTTAAAGTTTTGTAACTGATATTCAGTTAAAACAAAGTTTCCTTCTTGATATCTAGTTGGAACAAAGTTTTGTTCCTGATATTTAGTTTAAACTAAAAGTTCACAATAAATATTGTACCTAAAATTACTTCATGATTTTGATGCTTGCCCGAGTACTTATCCCTTGAAGGGCTTCAGCGTGATTGTTCCCATAAAGCCATCTGATCCTCCCACACTTGGACCATTGTGAAGCAGACACTGAAGTGTTTTTCTCTTAAATTCCTGAAAATCTGAAAAAAATTACCATCTACATTTTAAAAATGAGAAATCACCGATTAATATTGGGACATTCTGATATACACACTCCTCTCAAAACAATGCCATAAAAATTTTATAGGATTTTGCAACAAATCTGATAAAACATGCTAATATCAAACACTAATGGAAAGATATTCAAGAGTAATTTGACTGATAAATGGCCATATTAATTGCCACTTCCAACCCAAAATTAAATTCAAGATTCAGAAAAAAGTGAATTACTTGATAATGAATGTTATAAAAACAAATACTTCGGAAATTGTCTTGACAATTAGAATATGAAGCATCTCCATATGAATGAACTGGTTTAAAAT
The DNA here is from genome assembly GCF_036898095.1 of Palaemon carinicauda. Classification (NCBI taxonomy): domain Eukaryota; kingdom Metazoa; phylum Arthropoda; class Malacostraca; order Decapoda; family Palaemonidae; genus Palaemon; species Palaemon carinicauda. The sequence continues at coordinate 179,479,217 of NC_090730.1, forward strand.
TGGATTCACCTTTCACGAACTTGTGCACTATTTATATGAAAGTATTAAGAATATTCTCAAGAACATCTAAAACAAAAAAAAAATTAATAGTTCCTATATGTATGTTCTCTTCGAATGATTACATTAATTCTGAATAATACTCGAGCAGATAAAAAGCAGCTTAAGCTGATATGAAAATACTGAACAACTATCAAGCAATAAGCCTGATAGCAAAAAAAAAAAGAAAACATTCAGTCATTTTCAAAATAAGCTTTACCACTATCTCGTTAAATCTATTCTTCACTTTTATTTTCCCAACGAATTGATTCTAGTGCTACCTTATCCAAGTGTGACGTGCAACATTTTCGAAAGTCGAATCAGCTTATGCTATTTAATGCAATAGCTACTACTACTTTGTTTACAGCCTTTACCCATTTATAAACGGGGCAATAATCCATAGCATATTCACATTTCAATTTAATTTTTGAAAACAGTAAACAGCCTTAATTATTTAATTCCTTTACCTAATTCGGAGAGATTCAATTATACTGCGACTGCCTGTAGTGCTAAGTCATCTTCGGATAATTACTATTAGAAAGCAAAAAATATTCATTACTATGAAAAATTCAATGCATTAGTGTGCTAAAATACTGCAGCTTAAATAAAAAGAAAACTAGCAGATTCAAATGATTAAATTTGATAAAATTTACAAAAAAAAAAAAAGCAAAACTAAGGGCACACATTGAATGACTATGCTAAACTGGCTGACTAGGCTGCCAGTCAAAGCAGTCAGGCTGCTTTGCACTTGAAAGCAAAGTCCTAGTTGATTTAATAAACCTAAAAAAAAAAACAAGTCTCAAAACAGATAGAAACTATTTTGATGCATCGTTACATATTTTATCCAAGAACCCCATAGTGTGATACTTTTCAGATCTAAAAAAAAAATATTAGTAATCCTAAATTTTCTTTTTTGTATGATTCTTATTTCACAAATTTCATGTAAATCTAGTACCCTCCATTGGTTTACACTCCTAGAGTATAAATATAGCATTTCACTAGTAACATTGTACATTTAGCCTACTTTGAAATCTTGCAGGGGAGTAACCTGTTAATTCTAGCCAGCAAAAAACAAACCATACTTTAGTAAGTCGATATTTCTAAGCACCAAAATTGAATAGAATATTTATTTTGTATTTGTAACCTTTTCAATCTAAAGATGGCACTGAATCTTTAATAAAAAAGATTTAATATTGGATAGCGTGTTGAAGCTTGAACTCCTAATTTAATATTGGATAGTGCATTGAAGCTCAAACTCCTAACTTTCAGAACTTGAACTTTTAAAGAAATTACAATATTGCAATATATGATTAAAATTTTTCAATTATGTTTTCATGCTTATGAACAATTTATCAGCACAGCAGATGTAAAGTATATTGCGAAATTCTTTAGAAAATTTAGGCCACTGATATGAATTAAGTGAATTTTAGAGTTAGAATTGTAAAAATTTTTCAAGCAATGATGGATTGATTGTTAAAAATCATGGATAATTTTCTCATACAAATGGACAAAGTTTTCTCACTTAAATTAGCTTCAAATAAAAAAAGAAAAACTTGACCACGGGAGAGTAAAGGGCCAAAGTAGTATTCCATCAGCAAAACAAAATATTCTGAAACCTGACTTCCTACTTTTATAAAGAAGTGCATAGATAAACATACAATCAGTAAGAATTTATGTGGTAAACATGGGTAGATTCTGGCAAAGTAAAACCAAAACCTAACGCAATTGGTATCAAAAGTAAAAACCTAATGCAATAGGTCATTTTTCTTTTCACTGATAATCACAAGTCTGTATCCACGCCCTATTTACACCACATTGGTAACTAAGAAAAAATTACATTAGCACATGTATCCGAAGATAGTGTCCCTAACCTGTCAAGTGGCTGAACTACTGGGTATGACTTTTCATCTATAAGCAGGCAAATATGGAAGTATCACCAGGCATGTATCTATAATCTGTCAGGTGGTCAATTAACAAGAGCTCCTACTTGTTCCAAGACGACTTGCCATAAGTCTTAGCTGCCTCAGCCATCCACAAGCTAAGTTTCATCTGAACTTTATTCCTATCCTGCCCTGAGAAAATGCACCGGTAGAATTGACGAATATACCCATCCTACACAGTGTTAAAATTGGGATTGGCCTCCATGACAGCTTTATCATTGGTGTCACATGCCTTTAGTATTACAACCGGACTCATTCCATAAAATTTTGATTGAAGCGTTTCACATGACCGAATCCCTTGCTTGCCAAGTGGCAGAGTATTACATGCTTGTCAAGTGGCAGAGTATCACATGCTTGTCAAGTGGCAGTGCTTTAAGTGCTTGGGAAGAGGCAGTTCCTTAAGTGTTTGGCAAGAGGCAGTGCCTAAGTGTTTGGTAAGAGGCAGTGCCTTAAGTGTTTGGCAAGAGGCAGTGCCTTAAGTGCTTGGCAAGTGGCAGTGCCTTGGGTGCTTGGCAAGTGGCAGTGCCTCGGGTGCTTGGCAAGTGGCAGTGCCTCGGGTGCTTGGCAAGTGGCAGTGCCTCGGGTGCTTGGCAAGTGGCAGTGCCTCGGGTGCTTGGCAAGTGGCAGTGCCTCGGGTGCTTGGCAAGTGACAGTGCCTCGGGTGCTTGGCAAGTGGCAGTGCCTCGGGTGCTTGGCAAGTGGCAGTGCCTCGGGTGCTTGGCAAGTGGCAGTACCTCGGGTGCTTGGCAAGTGGCAGTGCCTCGGGTGCTTGGCAAGTGGCAGTGCCTCGGGTGCTTGGCAAGTGGCAGTGCCTTGGGTGCTTGGCAAGTGGCAATGCCACACGTGATCGCCAAGTGGCAATGCCACACGTGATCGCCAAGTGGCAATGCCACACGTGATCGCCAAGTGGCAGTACTTCGCGTGTTCAATAACTGGCAGTACTTTTACATACTCATCAGTTAGCAGTACTTCTATATACTCATCAATTGGCAGCACTTTATACACTCATCAATTAGCAGTACTTTACATGCTCATCAATTGGTAGTCCTTTTACATGCTCATCAATTGGCCCTTGCCAAAGTTCTTAATAGCTGCCATAATTCTTACTCTCAAATGACAGTGTATAACAAAGTTTAGTATCTCAAATGTCAAATAGGAGTGTGCCAATTGCAGCTCAAGGCCTAGCCTGTAAAATGACCTTGCATCACAGGGCACCACACATTTTACTTTAAACTAATTTACAGGCTGCCAGATTCCTGGCCTTTGATGAGGCAATATATCATAAGTCACTCCATCCCTAATCAACTTCTTAGATATGTAGTACTGAGTGCTATATCGCTACCTTGAGTAATCGTCAATTTCCACACTGCACCACTCTTAAGTAGTGTGTATTAAATTTTACATCTTATCTGCCAGTGGTATAAGATTGTATTATATTCTGATTTAATTTCCTAAGATTAAACTTGGTCACCTGAGGCATATATTAACCTCCATTAACCTCAAAAAAAACAAAACTCAATAAATTTTACATTAAGACCACCCACATATAACACTAAACATTTATTCACATCCTTTGAGCTCTTCTTCCCGAATATCAAAGCAACTTTAGTTACTATCTAACAGTTACACCTTCTAATGATTAAATTTACTTTCATTTTCTCCTAGAATTAGAACCTGTCGACAATTTCAAATTCCAGACTTTCTCTTTCATGGCTGATAAACCATGATTAATCAAGGAAAAAAACAGGAATAATCTTAAACCTATACTTCTCCACCTACATACCTTAATTACGCTTTATCTTTACACATAGCTGGATGTGGGTTGTAGGGGGTGAGGGGTGCTACTACTACCATGTGGCCCACTGCTAGGACAGTACCTATACCATAACCGGAGTACGTTCTCTCCATGTTTGGAGGTGTGAATCAAAAGCTATCCAATAGTCCAATGATCTCAGTTGTGGCACAATGATTAAACGAATCCTATTTTTCATAGCTCCAAATGTGTTCTGAAAAAAAGGAAATCAAAATAGTAGAATTTCAAGGAGTTTGAAATATAAAAGTTCTTTTAGCAACTCCAAACATTGCTACTGCAACACAAAGTAAATACTGCAATTATAGCATCAAACAATATATGACTACACTAAAGACTGTAAAAAGAGATTTAAGGGAATTAGTCAAAAATATATCAGTTGATAATTATAGTAGGGAATGGTCATTTAGGTGTTTATTCCTATATATGCAAGGTTCTAGCGATAATGTTGAAATAAAAATTATTAAGCTAAAACAGTTGACCAAAAGTTACAAAAGTTTTTCAGCAAAGTGTCGGGAGGTTAAGAAAGGTTTCAACATATATGACAGTGTGATTAAGTGGTAAAACGACAAACTTTTGAAATAACTTTTATTTTTCTTAGCAATACAAACCGGAGTCATTTATTTAAAGATATTTCTCTGATATGTGATGTAATCAGTCATTAGAATAGTATATGCAGTTATCAAACTAGTGAGGGGAAGGAGCCAAGTCCTGGTGCAATGAACTCCGTTGATTTCTTGGTGGATGCATGTTCGAAGGCATCCTTATACATTGTTCATGGAACCAGTACAGGTAAGTAGGAACAAGGGCGATTCCTGCATTCATGTGGCAAACGAGTTGAACATTAGGAAACTCTCCAGAACAAGAAGCCTTCTGCTACCAGATGATCAACCAATCATCAGGATATCTTAGCACATACCCGCTAAGTGAGGCCAAGCACCTAAATTGTCCTCCGCGTGAAAACGCTGGTAGGCGTACACAGTCCAAAGCACAGTCTTGAATTGGTATACTAACTTATAGGGAGAAGCGAGGTAATTTCCAGGTGACTGATGGACAGGCACATGAAAGGGTGCATTCTAAATGACTATCAAAACCATGAAGTCTCCTCCTCAGATAAATAAACAGCACAGACTGTACTGTTTCTATCTTGAGCTTTGATGTACTAACTAATTTAGAGGAAAAAGGTCGATGATCAGTCTTCAAGCTCACTTGTTGCTTTCACCTGGAAGAGCCAATTGATGAAGTCTGGAGAAAACATAAATGACTTCCAAGCTCAAAATGGCTGTGGATGCGCAGACTCTTTCAGCTTAGTGTGAGTTACAGACCGGGATTCAATGGAGGGCATGGCCTGTCGTTAAGGTTCAGCTGCTGTCCCCTTCAAAGGACTAGGATGCTTGAAGGAGACCAAGCGGCTGATTGGGGAGTCCTGAAAAATAGTTATCTACGATAACTATGGTAGCTATGGTCACCATGGTTGCCAGGCCATCAGGAAGCTGGGGCACAGGCCACGGCCCATGGTTGGAACTCCGTGTCCCAATCACTGCCTGCGATGACATGACAGTGCTGGCACCAGGTCCTATTCCTGGCCCAGAGCTGGTACTCTACTCGCCTTACTATTGTGCTTTGGATTTTATTATAGAATAGTGCAATAATAGCCTTCGGGCTATTACAGTGGTAACACGATCGCCTAGCATTCACATAGAAGCAGATTGATCCTAGTGTGGGGACTGAGTAGTTATTCCCTCAGGAGAATGCTGCTCTTGTCTGGGCACCACAGTGGGCCGTTTTATTTGCTCACCTAATACTAGTGTGCATCTCTTTGTATGGTAATGGAACCAAAACCATGTAGCTTTATCTTTAGTTAGGACTTAACTCATAATGGAACAGATTTTTGCATGTATACTATTTTGAATCCCGAATACTAATGTCTGAAACCCTTATTAACCTAACAAGATTTAGCCTAAAGATTCCTAAAGATACAAGATTTGCAACTATCATCATCTTAGCACCTGCCATAAAACCACTTCCCTCCAAAATGTTCGGAAATTAACTGATAGGTAGTACTTTGGTCGTCAGATACTGGTTTGAAAAGAATAAACGGCGTAACGTTTCATACACTAAACCTCCGCTATTTGTATTCACTGTCAATATATAATAGGACTGAAATGATTTAAGTTATTAATGATATGTTAGGGTAAAAATCGAGTGATATTTATTCTGATAATGGGAAATGGAAGTCCAATCTACTCCAAGAGAGGGTGGAGCGAAAAACTACAAGTCTTCCCTTTGAACTCCATTCCCAAATAAATCTGTAAATAAGTTATTTATAGAGTATTTTCAAGTATGATAGGAATGTGATTAGGGTTGATATATGATAGTTCAATTACTAGGTAAATTGAGATTCACAATAAGAAATAAACGAGTGCAGTCTAGGTTGTATTAAATGAGGGTGGGACATAATTTTGCTTATCAGTGGAATAAAATTGTGAAGTTATTTCTCCCTCTAAGTCCATTGTTTACGTTTGGGAGAGTGATTTAGAGTTACTGCACTGCATTCACTTTGGCCAGTTATGTTTTATGTATGATGTAATCATTACCTGGCATTTCTAACCAGTTACGAGCTTAGAAATATTTATGCAGAAACTCCCAGATGTTCAACAACAGCCATTTTAATCCACCCTGCCCTTCACAGTTCTAACATGACTACCATCACAAAGACATCTCCAAGAGGGAAGTATGATTTATTTCAAAATTTAGTGTAATTTCTCTGCTCAGGATATGGCTATTTTTGTAAAAAAAAAAAAAAAATCTCTACAATAAAAGACTCGCGGGGCGTGGAAGTGAAGCACACTCATGCAACGCTTACCAGAAAAGACCAGCAGTGAAGTAATGTTAAATTTATGAGCGTACCAAGCAACGTCGGGGAAAAACAGAAGGATGTAGAGAGTTTCCTGCTACTTGCATGAACAAAGGAGATATTTTTTTTTCTTGCATTTCTGACCATTATAAGTGCCGTAAGTCACTTTTTGGGGCTTTCCCTACCCAAAACTCCTGTTTCCTACTAGTGTCCCCCATAATCGTCTATATATAAGGTGGATGAAAAAAATCATAGAACGGCAGTTTGCCCCAATCATGTTCAGAAAGGAACACAACACAAAATAGCAGTACTGATTCATATATTTGGCTATGATTAAAGTAATATATCTACCCTGATTAGTTTAGTTCTATTTTACCTTACGCCAAGCAAGATTGAATTCAAAACCTTTATTTGAGCTTAAACAAAGTTTAAGTCGAAACCTTATAAATTATAAATGCCAGCCCACAAGACAAAAGCTAGTATTGGATTATGTTTTGCTTACCTAAACACAGTATCAGTGATAATGTGTAATTGTGAAAACAACTACGGGAGCAAAGACTGCGACACTCAAAATAAATTAGACTATCGAAATCAGGCCAAAAATACTAATCCAGATGACTAACACGTGTAGCGGAAATCACTTATGCTCAGCTTACCAGAATTTAGAATGTTAAAAGTGTAAAGAGTTAAGACCAACGGACCCTTATGATAAATTTTAAAATTTAAAATAATGCTAAAATACTAACCCACAAGGAAAAACATGCTCCGCTTATCAGAACGTAGGATCAATGAGATGCTAGGTTGCTAGTGAAGCAAGCTACGTTGAAATATAGACCAATAAATAAGTAAATGATAAAATGATTTAAATAAGTTAAATTTGATTACCAAAATGCAAATAAAAATTATTAGTTAAGATTTTTGTACTTAAAAGACAGCTGATACAAACTCCTCCATAGAAGAATGATTGAAAAAAAATTCTTTGAGTCAAGATGACCTGGGCAACAAAAGCTCCAATGGTTTAACTAAAGTTTTACATTACTATTACAGTCTTCATAACAGTAACTATTACAATGACCAGTTTTTGAGGACTGGCTGCTGGAAACCGTTTAAAGTAAAGTGGCACTCAGAGTACAGGCCTCCATCGCAACAGCTTATTTCTCGAACTTTTCCTCGACCTTGACCTTTGACCTTGTGTATAAATAGGCGTGACCGTGACGACCTTGACCTTGGACCTTGACCTTCCAAAATTCAATTATTTCTAGCTTCCTACATTACAGTTGATCCCTGTAGGTTTCATTACTCTAAGATTAAACTTTTGGCAAGGAAGCGGTTCATAAACAAACAATCAGAAGCCAAAATAACCTTTCAACTTCATTGGCAGAGATAACTTTATATAGATAAACTATAAGTATGGTACAATGTATTTTATGGGGTTTTGAGCTTTTTAATATACACTGCCCAAATCAAAAGTTTTATGGTAATCAACCCACAGCTCACAATTTTCGACAAATGATTATCAAAAACGTTCAAACCACTAAAATGTACAGCATGTCTTCCTACAAACCGTTTATTATACTATTCAATGTCGTACACTATTTTTCTATGGTTAATGAAGTGGTCCATGTTTAAATTTTTAAGTAAATTAATCAAATTTACTAATAATGGAAACCCCAACCAACATATCCTAAGTAGTACTCATTGATTGGCGAGGGTTAGATAATTGTTTTACTTCATTAATATGTCACTTAAGGTACTTCACTTTACCTAATCTTGTTTTATCATATAGTTCCAGGCAACTAACCGGAAATGCTCTGGTTAAGTAATAGAATTAATTTCCCTCATAATGAGGCTTGATATCAGTAACCTTATCTATACAGGATGTCGACTATATGCTTAAGATTAATGGAAATAAGATCTGTTGTAACTTGAGGTACCCTAGCCTATGTTAACTTAAATTTCCACTACAAAAAGCGACTTCAAGGAATATCCTGAAATGGATGTAGATGAACGCAGTGATATTTATAGGTGGTAGTATGGATTCGTTTATTCTTCCTTATAGTCATATTAGACATTACTGAAAATTCTACGGTCGATTTTAATTTTACCCGAAGATAAATTTAAACATGCGTTATTCACTTTTCTGCTAAAAATGGACGTGTTCACGAACGAGCAGCAATTAAACTGCAAAATTGGTGGTATTCCTCAGGCCTTTATGAAATATAAAACTTACTTGCATAATGTATTCAAGCCATTGAGTCGTCGTGCACTTCCGAAACTACAACTTTCAAATGAGGTTCAAAGAGGAGAATGGGAAAATATTTTGATGAACTTTCTAACCCAAGGATCGTAAATGAAGTTAATGTTTAAATAAA
>NC_090730.1:179495731-179498231 GCF_036898095.1 Palaemon carinicauda
TGGCCCATTACTTTTCATACTATATACACATGACATGTGGTTTGGCCTAGAAAACAAGCTTGTTGCATATGCAGATGATGCTACTCTCTTTGCATCAATTCCATCCCCTGAATGTAGATCTAGGGTTGGTGAATCCCTTAATAGAGATTTAGCTAGAATTAGTGCATGGTGCAAATTATGGGGTATGAAGTTGAATCCTAACAAAACTCAAAGTATGATTGTAAGTAGGTCAAGTACGGTGGCTCCACAACATCCGGATCTCAGTATTGATAATGTTTCTTTAAATATGTATGACTCTTTCAAAATTTTAGGTGTGATTCTCGACAGTAAATTTACTTTTGAGAAACATATAAGGTCTGTGTCTTCTTCAATTGCACAAAAAATAGGCTTATAAAGAAAGTCTTTCAAGATTTTCGGTGATCAATCTATTCTAAAGAAGTGTTTTAATTCTTTCTCTCTACCTTGTTTTGAGTATTGTTCTCCTGTCTGGTGTTCAGCTGCTGATTCTCATCTTAATTTGTTGGAAAGAAACTTACGGTCTATTAAATTTTTTATTCCTGATCTAGATATTAATATCTGGCACCGTCGTTCAATTAGTTCATTATGCATGTTGCATAAGATTTTTCATAACTCTGACCACCCTTTACATTCAGATCTCCTGGACAATTCGATCCTGTTCGTAATACTAGGCAGGCAGTTAATTCTAATAGCCAGGCCTTCTCCATCACGAGGCTCAATACTATGCAGTACTCTAGAAGTTATATTCCAGCTGTTACCAAGTTGTGGAATGATCTTCCTAATCGGGTGGTTGAATCAGTAGAACTTCAAAAGTTCAAAGTTGGAGCAAATGCTTTTTTGTTGACCAGGCGGACATGAGTCTTTTTATAGTTTATTTATGTCATATTTGTTTTTGATGTTGTTAATAGTTTATATGTGACATGTCTGTTTTGACGTTGTTACTTATTTTAGAATGATTTATTGTTAATTTGTTCTCTTCATTTATTTATTTCCTTATTTCCATTCCTCACTGGGCTATCTTTCCCTGTTGGAGCCCCTGGGCTTATAGCATCTTGCTTTTCCAACTAGGGTTGTAGCTTGGATAGTAATAATAATAATAATAATATATATATAGTTTGTGTCATATAATTGTATTGATATCATACTAAAGAGTTGCAACTAAATATATCATATCATTTTTATATGTTAACATGTGCAAAAAGGTCAAAACATATATCATTGAACCTCTAAACTGAACGGGATATTATTTTATTTATGACCCTATGATTTAAGTAGCTCATATGATCGATAGGGTATTTATTGCCCAAAATTAGTATATTTTCCATCAAATTTTTTAAAAATATTGAAGGTAAATTTATGCTATATATCAGGAATCATCACCATTTCTCATCATCAAGTGAAACGATAGAAACTGGAGGACAACATATATACCGAGTTTCCAAATATATTGACACAGGAAATGCTCAAGGATGTGGAATGAAGCGAGCTGCATATATTTCAGGGTATAATTAGGCATTAAATCCTGAAGTGGAAAAAAATCTTTGAATTGATATGTAATTGAACAGGTCATTAAATCATAGTTTTATTATGGAAGTTAATCTTGGTTTCTATACTAAAGTGCTTCTCCCCAAAGTTAAGAGATGGAAAGGAGGAGGGGATAATACGTAATAATAATGAATATAGATAAAAAGAAAACTGATATGAAATCGGTGCATTATAAACATTTGCAGTTTATGTTCTTGAAGGTTTGTTTCCTTTGGCAATGTTCACACATCAAATCATGAGTAATATATATTTAACAAACGTTCTCTCTCTCTCTCTCTCTCTCTCTCTCTCTCTCTCTCTCTCTCTCTCTCTCCTCTCTTCTCTCTCTCTCTCTCTGTATATATATATATATATATATATATATATATATATATATATATATATATATATATATATATATATATATATATATATATATATATATATATATATATATATATATATATATATATATACATATATATATATATATATATATATATATATATATATATATATGTATGTATATATGTGTGTGTATATACATATACATATATATATATATATATAATATATATATATATATATATATATATATATATATATATATATATATATATATATATATATATTCATAAAAATATCTTTAATGTACTCTATGTCAAATACAGTTGATTTGTATTCATGATCAACCAATAAATGTCTTTTTATTCTATCTTCTCCACGGTAGCTTGTATAACTTGAACAGCATTCTAAATTTGACAGAAACAAAGAGAAATTAAACCTAGCCATTAGTTAAAAAATTATATAAATTATGTCGATCAGTGAGAGATATAGAAAGGAGAGTAACAATCGATATCAGGTAAATTTTGCGAGAAAAATCTCTCTCTCTCTCTCTCTCTCTCTCTCTCTCTCTCTCTCTCTCTCTCTCTCTCTCTCTCTCTCTCTCTCTCTCTCT
>NC_090730.1:179520731-179523231 GCF_036898095.1 Palaemon carinicauda
ACATTCAAACTAGAACGGGCACTTGGTAGACCGTATATCTTCGCCTACACTGTTGAAAATTTGCTGTAAAAAATGGTAAAACTTCTGGAATAAATGCTACCGGGCATTTTCAGTTTTAAAAACAGATATATTGACATAAAAGAGTGATACTACGGTTACTAACCCGTAAAAGATATTGCCAAAGTAGGGTAAAAATTACGGTCGCCTGTATTTTACTGAAATAAGGGTAACAGTATATTTTTTTACGGAGAATTTCCGATTAAAATTACGTCTTTTAACAGTGTATATCATGTTGTATATCATATGATAGGCACATTTTGGCAGTAGTTTCATATAAGAAAAAAAAAAATGGCCCAGATATGGCAAAAAAAGACGCATTTTTACATTTTCGTGACCTTGGCTTTGAAATTTGACCCAATTAATCCCAAAATCTAAATTTCATTTGATTCGGTCAAATAGTTTTTGAGTTATGCGAATCACCAAAATTAATTTTTGTTGAAAATAAAAATTAGAAAGCATATTTAAATGAAAAAAAAAGCAGTCACTGAAATCAATTATTAAAATAAAGAAATTTGCCCAAAAAGCGTAATTTTGCGCCCACTCAATACGCCCACTTACGTGTTCAACTCCTATCACCTACATACCTCAAACGGAGCATTGCATCATTACCCAAGTAATAAATAAAACAAAGTCATTTTACGCGAATTCTCTAAATTAACCTCCCGTGAATATTCATGAACGATGTGTTAATTATTATTTATGAAGATAGGTCACTAATCAACCGCCACTTTAGCGCAACAATGCTTGTAAAACATAAATATTGCTGTCAGGTAAGTGATAAATACCAGGCCATTATCAGGGTCTCTTATCTCCCACAAACATCCTGTGTGAAGCCGGTGACGTTTCGGTGACGTAGGGTATGACGTCATTGAACGGAGGTGACAGTTTTGTGCAAACATGACAGGAATCTCGGGTACTTAATTGTTTTCCCTACGCATGCGCAGAGGAGTCTGTGATTGAAGGAGTTATCTTTAGTATGATCACGATGCTTTTCTTGAGCGTAATGGTTAAAATAGTGTAATTTTCATAAACTCAAAGTTGGTTCAAAAATTATATTCGGTTTAGCAACTTCACTCATGTCTGGTTCTATAGTTTATATGTTACTTGTCTGTTTAACATTAACATTTCCCTTTTTATATTCTGTTTTATATTGTTTATTCTTTACTTCTCTTTATCTTTTCCATTTTCGCCAGCTTTCCTGCTTGGACCCCTGGGCTTATAGAATGCTGGTTTCCAAACTACGGTTATTGACTGGCTTATAATAATAATAATAATAATAATAATAATAATAATAATAATAATAATAATAATAATAATAATAATAATAATAATAGAATGTGGCGTGCTACTATGCACTCAAGGTCTAACATCTTATTGTTCTGTCGGAGAGAGAGAGAGAGAGAGAGAGAGAGAGAGAGAGAGAGAGAGAGAGAGAGAGAGAGAGAGAGAGAGAGAGAGAGAGAGATGGTAGTGGCATTTGCATTTTACTGTTTTCTTCTTTCACTATTTCCGAATCTTAATATAAAAAATAATAGTGTACACGACCCGTAAAAAAAAAAATGACGGCTAAATGTTAGAGGTTTCCGAGTGTACCTCTCGGGTAACCCCCGGACCAAGGTATGGCTACTCCTTCTCCCCTATCGAGGGACGGGGAGAGATCGAGTAGTCATATGTTTGGTTTGCCGCTCGGCGTGACTGGAATATATATATATATATATATATATATATATATATATATATATATATATATATATATATATATATATATATGCATATATATATATGTATATATATATGTATGTATATATATGCATATATATATATATATATATATATATATATATATATATATATATATATATATATGCATATATATATATATATATATATATATATATATATATATATATATATATATATATATAATTGCCAGTCTGCGAGCAAAAACCAGAATCTGACTTTTAGTTCTCATTACGATGTTTATGCATCTCCTCCTCGGTTTTATGTCACAGAAAACTTGAATGCATTTAATGTCTCAAAAAAAAAAAAAAAAAAAAAAAGTCTCGGGGCATCTGCAAGGGTAATCTATATCAAATCTCAAAGATGACGCAGCTATGCTGAAACAAGAGATCTCTGTTAAGTGCTACTGCTTGCCACTGCCACCCCGGCCACCCACCTGGGAAGAGGAATGGACCATCTGTCTGCTACATTTCTCTAACCCCCCCAACCCCCACTTTTATAACCCCTCCCTAACCCCCTTTTTCAAAGACTGCATTGCAATCCTCCTACATCTCAAGCGGGTATTCTCCCTTTTTTTCGGTATTTAAGTTGTTATAGTTTATATAAGAGATATTTATTTTAATGTTACTCTTCTTAAAATATTTTTTTTTTCCTTTCCTCACAGGGCTATTTGCCCTGTTGGAGCCTGGGCTTATAGCAT
>NC_090730.1:179528231-179533231 GCF_036898095.1 Palaemon carinicauda
GAGAGAGAGAGAGAAAGCGTGGAGACGAATTCCAATGTGACTACTTAAGGTGTGTTTACTTATAAATTTCAACAGTAACTAAAACACCTGTGATGATGAATTTAAATCATAATCGCCAGTAACTCTTACCTGGGATAACTATTATTGGATAAATTCTGTCAGAGCAAGTTTCAGCATACAGCTATCCATACGAGATATAATAATAACAGCAAGTTTCAGCATACAGCTATCCATAGGAGATATAATAATAACAGCAAGTTTCAGCATACAGCTATCCATAGGAGATATAATAATAACAGCAAGTTTCAGCATACAGCTATCCATAGGAGATATAATAATAACAGCAAGTTTCAGCATACAGCTATCCATAGGAGATATAATAATAACAGCAAGTTTCAGCATACAGCTATCCATAGGAGATATAATAATAACAGCAAGTTTCAGCATACAGCTATCCATAGGAGATATAATAATAACAGCAAGTTTCAGCATACAGCTATCCATAGGAGATATAATAATAACAGCAAGTTTCAACATACAGCTATCCATAGGAGATATAATAATAACAGCAAGTTTCAACATATAGCTATGCATAGGAGATATAATAATAACAGCAAGTTTCAGCATATAGCTATCCATACGAGATATAATAATAACAGCAAGTTTCAGCATACAGCTATCCATACGAGATATAATAATAACAGCAAGTTTCAGCATACAGCTATCCATAGGAGATATAATAATAACAGCAAGTTTCAGCATACAGCTATCCATACGAGATATAATAATAACAGCAAGTTTCAGCATACAGCTATCCATAGGAGATATAATAATAACAGCAAGTTTCAGCATACAGCTATCCATACGAGATATAATAATAACAGCAAGTTTCAGCATACAGCTATCCATAGGAGATATAATAATAACAGCAAGTTTCAGCATACAGCTATCCATACGAGATATAATAATAACAGCAAGTTTCAGCATACAGCTATCCATAGGAGATATAATAATAACAGCAAGTTTCAGCATATAGCTATCCATAGGAGATATAATAATAACAGCAAGTTTCAGCATATAGCTATCCATACGAGATATAATAATAACAGCAAGTTTCAGCATATAGCTATCCATACGAGATATAATAATAACAGCAAGTTTCAGCATACAGCTATCCATAGGAGATATAATAATAACAGCAAGTTTCAGCATACAGCTATCCATAGGAGATATAATAATAACAGCAAGTTTCAGCATACAGCTATCCATAGGAGATATAATAATAACAGCAAGTTTCAACATATAGCTATGCATAGGAGATATAATAATAACAGCAAGTTTCAACATATAGCTATCCATAGGAGATATAATAATAACAGCAAGTTTCAACATATAGCTATCCATAGGAGATATAATAATAACAGCAAGTTTCAGCATACAGCTATCCATAGGAGATATAATAATTACATCAGTAATATGACTTTTCCAAATAAGGATATAATTATTGTTATTATCATCATTATTAATAGCCAAGCAAGAACATTAATTGGAAAATCAGAATTATACAAACCCAAGGACCAACAGGGGTAGATGCCCAATGCAGAAAGAAAATAGTAAATAATGAATAAACTATAATTGAGAACATAAAATATTATGATCAGTAACAACGTTAAATAGATAAGTCATATATAAACTATGAAATTAGTATAACGAATAATTTTCCGGTATAGACCCGGACATGAATGTTAAAAATCTTTAATGGACAGCAAACTGCACACAATAAAGAACCAGAGAGGCACTCAGTAGAGAGCATGCCTTCGCCACGCCAAGCAGTCTTATTTTGCTCTTAACTTCACTGCGTGATTGTACTTTGATGTATGTACTTCAAAATCTAATGGACAATTTGAGTCATACCCCATATATCCACCAAGTTTTGTTGAAATTGGCTTGCATATTTTCAAAATACTGCCCGTTTCTTATACTTTTAAATACTTTATCCAAAATGATACAGATTCATCCTTGCGTCATACGCATCACGACTACCAAGTTTGATCAAAATCAGTACATTAGTTTTTGTGTAAAGTTTCTCACAAACAAATAAATAAACAACGACAGGAGTGAATACATACCCTTCGCTAAAATCGAACACCTTTTCTGACCTTGGCGTTAATCTGGCTGTTATTGTTAGATAAAAATCGATCGTACCAATACAAGCTCTTCTTCATAAAAAATTAACCTAACGCCAATTATGAGTGTTTACGATAGACGAAGATTACATAGCTCTTTGATAATACCTCCGAACAAACATTAAGTGCTTTTGACGATTAAATTCCATTAATATTCCTTTACATAAACAATGAGCACGACTTAATGAAATACTAATATCCCTTCCACTCATGAAGTTGCAATTACTGAAATTACTATTTATATACTAAATATAAGCTGTCATTAATTTTTCATTTACGTTGTTTTTTATTACCAATATCCATCACAGTCCATCGTTACCAATGACAACATTGAAAGTTTCTTTATAGATATGATAGTGTGAACTCCCCTATCCGTCTTTCTGTGCATTGCTATAGCTCACCAGGCCAATCTTGGACTTGCATACCTTTTCCACACGTCGGAACGCCTACCATCATAAGTACGGTTAAAGACCATTTAATTCCAACAAGAAATTTTGAGTGAAACGTGCGTGAATCAACTGGGGTCTATATATGTCTCTTGAGGGTCTCCTTCAAATCTAACATTACCCGCCTAACCCAATTTCTAACTAATAGATAAACTACTTTTTTTAAGTGCACACTATTCTATCCTATTTCTCTTCCTCTTGTTTTGTTTAAGTTTTTATAGTTTATATAGGAGATATTTATTTTAATGTTGTTACTGTTTTTGATATTTTATTTTTCCTTGTTTCCTTTCCTCACTGGGATATTTTCCTTGTTGGAGCCCCTGGGCTTATAGCATCCTGCTTTTCCAACTAGGGTTGTAGCTTAGCAAGTAATAATAATAATAATAATAATAATAATAATAAGTGCAAGTACTTAATTAAGTTTGAATGCGAAAAGCATAACTGTTTCACATCGTTTCTAAATGCACCTGAAAAAAAAAGAAAAAAAAATCTCTCCAACAGAGGAATGTGTGTACCATGTCATCATCCCCATTCTTGGACAGATAACTGACATAGCAAAGTCATGTTGAAGCATTGTTTCCCGACACTTCCTTATCTTATCTCTCTATCTCATCCAATAAGAATAAAGCCACGCATGTTTAGTGTCTGTTTATACGTCAAGTTTTATCACGCGAATATGGCCGTTACCGGAACCCTCCCGAGGAGCTATAATCAATTACAAAACCTTATTATTATTATTATTATTATTATTATCATTATTATTATTACTAGCCAAGCTACAACCCTAGTTGGAAAAGCAAGATGCTATAAGCCCAAGGGCTCCAATAGGGAAAAATAGCCCAGTGAGGAAAGGAAATAAGGAAATAAATAAATGATGGGAACAAACTAACAATAAATCATTCTAAAAAAACAGTAACAACGTCAAAATAGATATGTCCTACATAAACTAATATCAACGTCAAAAACAGATATGTCATATATAAACTATAAAAAGACTCATGTCTAGATTAAAAAAAAAAAAAAAAAAAAAAAAAAAAAGTCTTCGGTATTTAGGTATTCAAGGAATGTCGAGTGGGTATGGGATGTCACCTGTCTCAGCATGACGAATACATGATAAGAGCTCATTTGGTGATAGGTTATGTACTCAAATTATCTAAATCAGAATTAGGTAATTCGTACGGGCTGCTTTTCATTCCAAGGTTGTTATGTTAGTCATTGGGATTACTAATTATTAATATTATTAATTGCTAAGCTACAACCCTAGTTGGAAAAGCAGGATGCTATAAGCCCAGGGGCCCCAACAGGGTAAATAGCCCAGTGAGGAAAGGAAACAAGGGAAATTAAAATATTTCAAAAACAGTAACATTAAAATAAATATTTCCTAAATAAACTATAAATACTTAAACAAAACAAGAGGAAGAGAAATTCGATAGAATAGTGTTCCCCAGTGTACCCTCAAGCAAGAGAACTCTAACCCAATACAGTGGAAGACCATGGTACAGAGGCTATGACACTACCCAAGACTAGAGAACAATGGTTTAATTTTGGAGTGGCCCTCTCCTAGAAGAACTGCTTACCATAGCTAAAGAGTCTCTTCTACCCTTATCAAGGTGAGAGTAGCCACTGAACAATTATAGTGCAGTAGTTAACCCCTTGGGTGAAGAAGAATTGTTTGGTTATCTCAAGTGTTGTCAGGTGTATGAGGACAGAGGAGAATATGTAAAGAATAGGCCAGACTATTCGGTGTATGTGTAGGCAAAGGGAAAGAACTGTAACCAGAGAGAAGGATTCAATGTAGTACTGTCTCGCGGTAGCATCTCAGTTACTCGATTTTGGGATTACGAATTACTGTTACTCGATTTTAGGATTACTAATTACCCCGTTACTTGATTTTGGGTTTACTAATTACTCAGTTACTCGATTTTAGGATTACTATTTACCCAGTTACTCGATTTTGGGAATTACGAATTACTGTTACTCCATTTTAGGATTACTAATTACTCAGTTACTCGATTTTGGGATTACGAATTACTGTTACTCCATTTTAGGATTACTAATTACCCAGTTACACGATTTTGGGATTACGAATTACTGTTACTCGATTTTAGGATTACTAATTACCCCGTTACTTGATTTTGGGTTTACTAATTACTCAGTTACTCGATTTTAGGATTACTAATTACCCCGTTACTCGATTTTAGGATTACTATTTACCCAGTTACTCGATTTTGGGATTACGAATTACTGTTACTCGATTTTAGGATTACTAATTACCCCGTTACTCGATTTTAGGATTACTAATTACCCAGTACTCGATTTTAGGATTACTAATTACCCAGTTACTCGATTTTAGGATTAATTACTGTTA
>NC_090730.1:179550731-179568231 GCF_036898095.1 Palaemon carinicauda
CTAGAAGAGCTGCTTACCATAGCTAAAGAGTCTCTTCTACCCTTGCCAAGAGGAAAGTGACCACTGCAATTCCAGTGCAGTAGTTAACCCCTTGGGTGAAGAAAATGACTAACAATATATCTTAGGCGTTGTATCAAAATGGAAATTTACTAAGGGGAAAAATGCAATACCGGGATATTTGCTTCTTGGGTACAAGAAAAAGTACCCGAATAGTACAGTACTGCATCTGAATTTACTACCCTAAAAACACACACACACACACACACACACACACATATATATATATATATATATATATAACAATTAACGTGGTGAAAGGGTTTGTGTGTCGCCATTATCAGCAAAGCTAGTTCGGTTCGGTTAAGATTGCCTTACCATTGTGTAAGAGTAATAGCAAAGCTGTACTAGTCAAGGCCAAACATACTAGGTTAGTTTGCTGTGATAGATCAGACCAAAGTCTCCCACCATCACCAATCCACAGTTGCCAGCGTGGTGATGAAAATTGCCAAACCCAGACATTATCAAGACATGTCTCAGGTCATTGTTCCGCAGTGCTCTAGAAACGACTGCATTTGCTGCTGCTGTTGTTGTTGTTGTATATATATATATATATATATATATATATATATATATCTCCTACATGACTGAGGACTATGAAACGTGGAGTACGAGATAATGAATGGAGAAGTATCGATTTAAAAGCTCAAGATAAAGACGACTGGCGAAATCTAACCAAGGACCTTTGCATCAATAGGCGTGGGAGGAGATGATGATGATGATGATGATTATATATATACATATAGATATAAATTTATATATTTATATATATGTATATATATACATATATGTATATATATATATATATATATATATATATATATATATATATATATATATATATATATATATATATGCATACACACACCACACACGCTTATGGAAGTGACTGATGAACAATCATAACTTTGAAAAAATGGAAAACCTTGTATAGTAATATGATTACACCTAAGAGTCTTCTTTTTCTCTCTCAGTTACTTCTTTACAACCATCGCCATCTCTCTCTCTCTCTCTCTCTCTCTCTCTCTCTCTCACCTCTACAGGTCAGGAAAGAGGATAGTTTACAATTGCATCTCAATTTCTTATTTTCCTTCAGGGAATTATTTTCTCATCCCAACACTTAATGTTTTATATTACGTCTTTCCACTCTACTGTGAAAACAAACAATCATGGCTGACCTTAACCCATCAAGAAATCTTACAAACTTCTCACCTACTCTTTCCAAGTCTACGTTTTTTTTAAATCTAGTCCACAAGTCATCAATTTTCTCCTTAAATATTCTTCTCACCTTTACAATCTAATTTTCAAACATTCGTTTTCAAATATTGATCAGCTATAAGTCAAACAATTAATATCTTAACCTTAAGATATGTTACAATGACTCTTTTAGGTACCTGATGGGAATAGAAAGGTTTTCGAGAGTAAGTGGACACTTTGTTTCTTTAGGAATACCAACATTTGAGGAATTAGTGAGAAAATGCATTGTAAGCTTGTTTCAGAGAGCAAAGAGTTCAAAAAACCACTTAATTTGTGCAATTTTTAACAGTGATAGTTTTAAAAAATCATCAGTTTTTAGAGAGTGGTCTAAACACATTTTCTGTGTTTAGGCCTTTTGTTTTATTCCTAATATATTTGTATATAACTATTAATTTTATTGTAATATTTTGTATATGGCTCTACAGCTGAAATAAAGAATTTGAATTTGAATTGAATTATCCATCAACTTCCACATGCACCTATTATGCGTAAAACACCTATTCTTTCATCACCAAAGTTTATTTACCAACTATAATTATCGATAATCTTTGAATATAATATTTTTTCAACATTCAAAAGGATTTTCAGATTTTTACCCAACTCACTTAATGTTACTTTACCAAGATCTAGTTAATGCTGTTACTGTCCTTAAAATATCTAATTTTAATCATTTATTACTTATCTTATAGTTTATTTATGTTCTAGTTTCATTTCCTAACTGGGCTATTTTTTCCTGTTCGAGCCCTTGGGTTTAGATCATCTTGCTATTCCAACTGGGGTTGTAGCTTAGCATGTAATAATAATAATAATAATAATAATAATAATAATAATAAAAATAATAATTCAATAACTCCTAATTAACTCTATCTATTTTTGTTATCTATGCACTGAAAACACATATCAGAACCACATTTGCATAATCTCCAAACTCACTCTTAAAACTCTTAGTCATTCCATTCTGTTTCTGGACCGATTTCAATCCCTAGCAATGCATTTAACTTTGTGCAAATAATTCCAAATAATATGTATACCAATTCATTCTTAAGAAATGCATCAAAACACAGTATGCCTACAGAACGCTTATTTCTTAATAAGAAGATATGAATTCTCTCTCTCTCTCTCTCTCTCTCTCTCTCTCTCTCTCTCTCTCTCTCTCTCTCTCTCTCTCTCTCTCTCCAATTTACAAGCATCATCCTAATATAAAAATTCATATCAACGTACAGTTCCTTCAGGAATATTATGGCCAATAACTACATAATTGGCTGATAAAAGGGAAGGGATAACACGACGAAAAATTGATGGAAATCCAAAGGGTTCTATTTTACCTTCTACAGTGGAAATTCCCTTAAAGCCCTATGTATAAATAAGCATCTATTGTTAGATAGAGTAGCGAGGCCAAGACCATTCTCTGCTGGAACCACACTTCACTGATTTATTTACTATATAATGATATAAAAAGGAAATTAAAACAATTACGATCAATTTAACATGGATGACGCTTTTATTTGTGTGCGTGTATATATATATATATATATATATATATATATATATATATATATATATATATATATATATATATATAAAAACACATACATATATATATATATATATATATATATATATATATATATATATATATATATATATATATATATATATGGATGAATATCAACACAACATCGTGTTCAAATAGAAATAAATTTCTACCTCATACTTGGGATCGAACGCTGGCCCGTTCTAATGAAAGGCCAAGTCGAAACCAACCATGCCACGAGAGGCCAGCGTTCGATCCCAAGTATGAGGTAGAAATTTATATATATATATATATATATATATATATATATATATATATATATATATATATATATATATATATATATATATATCAAGCGTGATCTCGTATACGAAAACGAGGACTTCAACTTTTTGATGAATTTAATTAAATTGCAAGTAAATTATCCAATCTCATAAAAAAAGATAACAGTAAGGAGTGTTTCTTGTACTCTAAGTTTAATGGATCTGTAGTATACGAAAAATTGGGAATTACAACAAATCGTAAGAAAAAAAAAAATGATTTGTTTCCTATACCACACGATACTGAACACAAGGCTTCTAGTTTTACCATTTAATATCATATCGAGGCATATTTAACATAATATATTTAAAGCTACCTGTCATAATCCAAGTTAGTCAATATTGAATTATTATTATTGATATAATAAGGAAGAAACTTTTAAAAGTATGATGGAGAAAGATGCAAATACGCATGGCAAAGATTAGAAAATAAATATATGAAATTACCCTACAAGTTTTTAAAACACAAATGCAGTTGACAAAACTATGCATATATATGAGTATGTATCAAACACACAGAGAGATATCTATATGTATGTATGTATATGTAAATATGTATATATATATATATATATATATATATATATACATATATATATACATATATATATACATATATATATATATATATATATATATATATATATATATATATACATATATATATATATATACATAATATATATATACATACACACATATATATATAATATATATATATATATATATATATATATATATATATATATATATATATATAGAGAGAGAGAGAGAGAGAGAGAGAGAGAGAGAGAGAGAGAGAGAGAGAGAGAGAGAGAGAGAGAAATGTCCCATACTTCCCAGGCCCGGAAAACTCGCTGGAGTAATCAGGTAAGAGTAAAAAAGAGGGACAAGAAGGCTAAAACAAACACAAATAAAAGGGCTCTGGGGGGTCGTTAGAGCAATGCCAGGGGGAGGGGTATGGAAGGGGGGTAGGGGGGGAAACCGAGTTTGAGATTTGTGTTTGAGGGGAGCCAATGCCAACGCAAACAGGGCCCTCAACGAGCAATTAGGTTGCATGTCAGGGACGGGGAGCCCCTGGGGCCGGACCCTTTTCCGGAGGGCACTCAACTCCTATTCCCCGCTCGGACCTCATCTTGAGAGGCCGAAGGGCCCCGTGGGGGCAAAAGGGCTTCTAGGGGTAGGACGCACGAGGAGAGAAGATAGGGGGGCGACCAGCCCCAAGCCACACACACACTTACCTGGGCTATCAACATACTCTAAAACAACATGGAAAATCATGAATATGTGTGCTCGTCTCTCTCTCTCTCTCTCTCTCTCTCTCTCTCTCTCTCTCTGTAACTCGTGGAAACTTTATGGGGTTCAAGTAGGCCATTGTCTGAAAAATAACAAGTCGTTTCGGAAAATAAGATTCACTGGGATCTCTATAAGATGAAACGCGTTGCTTTTCATATCTTCATGTCTGTACATATAACAGATATACATATACTGTATATATATATATATATATATATATAATATTTATATATATATATAAAACGATTATATATGTTTATATACACACATATTTATATATATATATGTATATATATATAATATGCCTAGGTATAGCCTATATATATATATATATATATATATATATATATATATATATATATAATATATATATATATATATATATATAATATGCCTAGGTATAGCCTATATATATATATATATATATATACATATAATATGCCTAGGTATAGCCTATATATATATATATATATATATAAATGTATATATACAGTATATATATATACATATATATGTTCATATACATATGTATAGCCTAAATATGCATATGTATATATTTATGTGTACAAATATATGTATATATACATATATATTGTATATGTGTAGAGTAACAATAATAATATTGGATGTACAATATCTGTAGTTTTCTTTCAGGTATCTGTATAAACCACAACACTAACAATGAATGATAATGTATACATTAAATATGTATTAAATGTCACTACACCAAGGTTCTTTATACTTTTAATAAGAACAACAAAGACTTTCACTATGTAAATTCTCAAAGATAGATACACAAAAGAAAGATATTTATTAAAAAGGACACTCTTTTTGGAATTCTGTTTTCTTCCCTTTTATTCTTAACATACTTATGATTTGAGTGAAAGGGGAAACTCCTTAAGTAACCAATGAAACACATAGGAAGTAATAATGTTCGCCAACTCCCAAATTTCATGATAATGGGATAATATTAGATAACTAGTGTATGCAACCCGTCAAAAATGACGGCTAAATATCTAGATAGATATGCACACACACAGATATTCAACCCTTCCCACCCCAACCCCTTTCCTAACTACAACACGGTAGTTTCGGCAACTTGTTGGAGATTGTTGTTTTCCGAGTGGTTGACGTTCATCGTGACAATATATATATATATATATATATATGTACATATATATATATATATATACACACACATATATATATACATATATATACATATATATATATATATATATGTGTGTGTGTGTGTGTGTATGTGTGTATGCGTGTGTGTATAGTCAGACCCGTACTCTTTATTATCATGAGAAAAAACTCGGTATCTTCCCTAAAGGGAACCACGCTGGGAAAAAATATCATCATGGGCTAATACAAAAGTTTAAAATGATAAGAATATATTAATTTAAAAACTGCCTAATGCAGAATACTGGATATTACCATAGATGAACTCACAGACTTCAGGAAATTGACTATTTCGGAAATTGGAAAATCATTAAATAGTTAATAAAAATTCCTTAAAGACTTCTTATCTCGGTTGACTATAAATATTACAGTACAGTAAAAGCAATTAAATTACTTCTAAAAACTGTGAACTAGGTATTTGGACCCTTTGGTTTATAAATATTTGCTTTCTTGACTCTGATAATAATAATAATAATAATAATAATAATAATAATAATAATAATAATAATAATAATAATAATAATAATAATAAGAAGAAGAAGAAGAAGAAGAAGAAGAAGAAGAAGAAGATTGATTGATTGATTTGATGTTTGCTGGCATCCTGACATCTAAGGTCATTGACGCCGATAAGAGAAGAAGAATAAGGAGAAAGAAGAAGAAGAATATTGTTATTAGTAATGATAATAATTATAAAAAACAATAATACCAATAATCTTGTACCTTATAATAGCAAAACCATATCCAACACATGCAACCAAGCTGCAAAGTGCTTGCTTGCTCCTCAAAATACGGTAATGAATAACAGAATGAATATTGCTGAAAACACTACATGTGTGGCCTCAAAAAATTGAAAATCTTCAGTTACTTTTTGGATTTCAATTTTTTAAAAATTTGAAATTTATTATACGAAAGCTTCAAAGGACTAGACAATTTTATTGCTGATTCGTACAGTAAATGGATTAAAATTCCAATACCAATAATATCAATAATGATAAATATTTAAAACAAAAGTAAAAATAATATCAATAATAATAAATAATCAAACCGCAAGTTCTAATCCTTCGGAAAAAAAAAAAAACTATAATTAGGTCGAAAGTCTAACTTAAAGTTTGTTATGGCTTATAAATCGAGTATGGTATGAATTATTGTGAACGAAATTTATGGTATACATTATTTTAAACGAAATCTTTCATAAGATTGATTCATATTTATTCCAAATTTAAATTAAGTCATGAATTATTATAAACTAAACCGATTGCACAAATCATTAAAAATCATGCATATCGTATAATTTATCATAGACTAAGCACATACGATCTAATCTAAAATTGAACTTTGACAGTCATTGAAAATTATCTGTACGATTTTTCTAAAAACGATGATAGGAGTTGTTCAAACCTAAATCTAAGATAAAAATTCTTCCAAACTAAACGTGCTAGATTCTAAGCTAAACCCAAGGTAAAAATCACGTTACTATTTTAGTTATTCAAGAAAGCGATCATATAAACAATGCTTATAAGGATGGTACCACAGTTGTTACTATTATTTCAATAAAAAATAATATAAAATAATATAAATGGAAGAAGTATTTAAAGGTTTAAAGGCTACTCATGAAACGCAGAGGTAAGGAACAGTAACATTGCCCTATCAAGCAGGTCAGTGTCCTAGAGACTGACCATATTACCTAAGATCAGGGCCCAAGCCTCCTCTCCACCCAAGCTTGGACCAAGGAGGGCCAGGGAGTGGCTGCTGATGACTCAGCAGATAGACCCGTAGGCTTCCCCAAACTCCCTCATCCTTAGCTCATAAGGATGGTGAGGTTGCAGCAACCAAAGGAACTGACAAGCTTGAGCGGGATTTGAACCCCAGTCTGGAAATCCCCTGGCAAGGACGCTACCACCAGGACACCAAAACACAGCTATAATTAAGGTAGATATGCCTTCTCAATACAAATGGGAAAAATTAAAGTTGATCTTATTATTTTAAGACAAAAATAATAGAAATGGAAGGACTATTTACTGATATATTTGAAGTAAACATGCTTTCTCAATCCAAATGAAAGTAATTAATCATAATAAAATAATGGAGAAAAAAAAATAATGAATTTCCACAAGTCATATGAGGAATATTGTGACATCAACAGTCAAGAACTTTACTGAATTAGTCTAATCCTTCACTCTTAACCCAATGACCTCCTTGCTTCTATTCATGTTCCTAAAATATAAGTCTTTGAGAAGCTGGATTATCCTTTTATAAGATGAGGTTTATATACTAGCAAACTTTCGCTGTCTTATTTAAATATATAAAAAAGGATTGGAATGTGGTGGTTTTTCCGTAAACAGTTCATTACAATCCCCCCTATATACTAAAGAGCAAGCGTCTTTATACATATATATATATATATATATATATACATACATATATATATATATATATATATATATATATATATATATATATATATATATATATATATATATATATATATATATGCAAAAGAACTACAGGGAAAATGAAAATATCACGAAACTAGCCAGGACTTAATCTTATATTTCATATTTTCATTTTCCCTGTGGTTCTTCTGCATCTGAGCATGAAGTTTCCCTATGATTTTTACGTGTGTGTGTGTGTGTGTGTGTATATATATATATATATATATATATATATATATATATATATATATATATATATATATATATATATATACAGAAGAACCACAGGGAAAATGACAATATGAAATATAAGATTAAGCCCTGACTAGTTTCGTGATACTTCTTCAGGGGATTATGAAGAAGTATCAAGAAACTAGTCAGGACTTAATCTTATATTTCATATTTTCATTTTCCCTGTGGTTCTTCTGCATCCGAGCATGAAGTTTCCCTGTGATTTTTACGTGTGTATATATATATATATATATATATATATATATATATATATATATATATATGTATATATATGTATGTATATATATATATACACATACATACAGAATATATATATATATATATACACATACATACAGTATATATATATATATATATATATATACTGTATGTATGTATATATATATATACATATATATATATATATATATATATATATATATATATATATATATATATTATATATATACACATATATTTCTTTCCGGTCACACTAACCGACATTGCCAAACGTATGGCTACTCGGGTAGTGGATTAATCTGTGTGTGCGCGCGTGCATATCCATCTAAATCTTTAGCCGTCGATTTTGACGGATCGCTTACACTAGTATATGAATAAAATAATGAAAATCTTTTAGAGAGAGAGAGAGAGAGAGAGAGAGAGAGAGAGAGAGAGAGAGCCAGGTATATGAGCAATGTTATAAAAAAAGGATGAGTTTGCGTTGGTGGTTTCCTGTATATACTGCACGTGTTTGAACTAAGGCAACGGTGCGTTGAGAACGTACATTGCATCATTTGGGGATTACCTATACACCCAGAGGGAAACTCAGCCCTTACTATTACTATTCCTATTATTAACTATTAATATTTTCATTATTATTGCCTTCGGGAAGGGTATGTGTTCATCCATACATATTGTTTGTTAGTTCATTTATTTGTGTATTTACTATTCCTATCATTAACGTTATTAATATTGTCATTATTATTGTCTTTACGAAGAGTATGCGTTCACCCATGTCTGTTTCGTCTGTTTGTTAGTTTAGTTATTTATTTGTTTGTTTGCTGGCAACTTTACATAAAAACTACTGTATCGATTTTGACCAAAATTGGTGGTCACGTTTGGTATGAATTTAGGTTGGATCTGTACAATTTTGGATAAAGTATATCAAAGTACAAGTACGCAGCAGTACTTTGAAAACAATCACAATGTTAAATGGCAAAAATTTTGTTAAGTTTATTTTTTTAGGTACAACATTCCGCAAAAACTGGTGAACCAATTTCAACGAAACTTAATGAACATGTGGGGTATGACCCAAATCCATTACGTTTTGAGAAAAAAAAAAAAAAAAAAAAAAAAAAAAAAAAAAAAAAAAACATTCAAGTACAAGTACGCAGTGGGCTTTAAGAGCAAAATAAGATTGCTTGACGTGTCCAAGGCATTCTAACTAATGAATGAATTTCTAGTTATCAAATAAAATCCAACCTATTCTTCATCAACAAACGACCTTCAAAACTTATCTAAAACATCGCTAATCAAATGCCGTAGAGAAAAACAGCCGAAAAGGTAGATCATCAAAAACAGGTTTATACAGACAGAACTGGGACAAACAGACACGCACATTGCGCAACCAACGTATCACACAAGTCTCTCCAAGCCAACACTAAGAGCTACACGTACCCATTGACGCTACTCGTAAAAAAAGGCCCATTAAAGTGTAGCACACTCCTAGAATCAACGGGAATTAATTCGTACCCAGGGAGCCAGGTAGCAATGCTGTAGCACTTGAAGAGAGAGAAAAAGGCCAGACGGCTCTTTTTCCCGCCACATCGGTTATTGACACGCGTGAAGGCCGGGCGCGCGAAGTTTTGGCGCGTTTTATAGGGATGATCGCGGTTATGTTGGGCTATTTTCAATCCTCCTGTATTGGTTATATTTTCTTTTGTTTTTCTATGGTTCTGTTACTATTGATTTTCAATAACTTTCCGCACGCAAACACAGATATATATATATATATATATATATATATATATACACATATATCACACACATAAAATACATATATATATATATATATATATATATATATATATATATATATATATATATATGTATGTATGTATATATATATATATATATATATACAGTACATATACATATGTGTGTGTGTAAGTGTGTGCAAATGAAAAAAAAATCTCCAGCCAATCATGTGATTTTTTTTTCTCTGATTTTACATACATTTTTACTAATGCATTTTTTGTACATGATTCAGGTCTACTGATTTCTCCGAGAGTAAAATCCAACATTCTTTACTTTCAACACCTTTTATCTGGGGATATGGACTGGATAAGGTCCTTTTGGGTTGCCCATTCCATTGGCCTCTTTAACCAATATATTATAACTATCTGATACATTTTAAAGATGTTCGAACGATAAAATTTAAGACGTTTACACTTAATAAAATTATGGATATAAAAAATGACTTCATAAGCTTTTTCATGATTAAAACATTACTTTTTATTAAAGAATACGATACAAAAAATCCCGCATAAAATTCTTCTTCTTTGTCTGCATCTTTTCCCACTTTTATATATGGTCGATGTTTCTAGCCAGTGTTCTCCATCTACCTCTGTCCCACACTTCATCACCGGTTAATCTCACAATCTCCACTGGCCATATTGGTTTTGGCAAATTTTTCATGGCCGGATGCCTCCCCTGCCGCCAACCCTCCCCATTTACCCGGGCATAAAATACGAGAGAGAGAGAGAGAGAGAGAGAGAGAGAGAGAGAGAGAGAGAGAGAGAGAGAGAGAGAGAGAGAGAGTAACGTAATATTTCCAATACTTATAAGATTCGTTACCAAGAATCAACACACGAAGCTCTGGAAACAAAGTCATGTGCCTGCAAGACCGGTTTAAGAAGTCTGGTGCGAGACTTAAAAATAACTTGCTTCAGCAAAAAAGAAAAAAATACAATTCCAGCATTTGTTACCTCACCTGCAGATTTATTAATCTTAAATTGCTAGACACGCACGAGAAACATTCTTAACCCTTTCAACATGCTAAATTCTACAAATTAATACACAAAACTTGATAAAAAAAAAAAACTATTTTTTTTATTAAATAGAATAATCTTATCGAAGGTTGAATTTAACAAGAGATAGCTTCAGCTATACCAAAAATATTTAGTTTTTGAAAAAAAAAAATATTATTATTATTATTATTATTATTATTATTATTATTATTATTATTATAAGCTAAGCGACAACTCTAGTGGAAAAAGCAGGGTGCTATAAACCCAAGGGCTCCAACAGGGAAAAATAGCCCAGTGAGGAAAGGAAATAAGGAAAAACTACAAGACAAGTTTAAGAACAATAATAACATTAAACTAAATCTCTACTATATAAACTATAAAAACTTGAAAATAACAAGACGAAGATAAATACGATAGAATAGTGTGCCCGAGTGTACCCTCAAGCAAGAGAACTATATCCCCAGACTGTGAAACGCCATGGAACAGAGGCTATGGCACTACCCATACCTAGAGAACAAATATTTACCCAACACCAAGGAATTACCGCAAAGGCAACCATGCAATAGGACCTGGTGACGTCCAAGACTCGTTTATTTCCGAGAAGCCTGACCTTTGACACTCAGCAACCTCACCGCTCCAACACCCCCCCCCCCCGGTCCCTCATCCACCTCGGAAGAATCCGGTCCTAGGGAAGCCGCAATCCTTATCAGATTCCGAACCGGATTACCTCACCCACGCACCTGCGAGGTGAGCCTTCCTGAGAATTGTGATTTACTTCTGCATCACGGACATCCACGGGTACATAATATAACCAGGTGGGTAAACCTCCTTCAAATTTGCCGTATGCCTTCATGAATCATGGGGTTCCCGGCCGGACATAAACCAGGTAGGTATATGCAAACCCAAAGTTTACATCATAACCCAGTAAACCCGGAGGATATATAGAAACCTATGATTTAGCTGATAGCCCAATAAACCAGGTGGGTATAATCAAATACAAGATTTGACTCATAATCCAACGAAACAGGTGGGTATATTAAAACCCAAGATTTACAACAATCTAATAAACCAGATGGGTGTATAAAAAGCTACGATTCACCAGATAACCCAATATACCAGGTGGGTATATAGAAACCTATGATTTACCTGATAACCCAATAAACCAGGTAGGTGTATAGAAACCTATGATTTACCTGATAACCCAATAAACCAGGTGGGTATATTCATACCAAAGATTTACCTCATAACCCAATAAACCAGGTGGGTATATTCATACCAAAGATTTACCTCATAACCCAATAAACCAGGTGGGTATATTCATACCAAAGATTTACCTCATAACCCAATAAACCAGGTGGGTATATTCATACCAAAGATTTACCTCATAACCCAATAAACCAGGTGGGTATATTCATACCAAAGATTTACCTCTTACCCAATAAACCAAGTGGGTATATAGAAACATACGATTTACCTGATAACTCAATAAACCAGGTGGGTATATTCAAACTCAAGATTTAGCTGATAGCCCAATAAACAAGGTGGGTATATTCAAACCCAAGGTTTAACTCATTACCCAAAAAACCAGGTGGGTGTATAGAAATCTACGGTTTACCTGATAATCCAATAAACCATGTGGGTACTGTATATTCAAACCCAAGATTTACCTGATAACTCAATAAACCAGGTGTTTATATTCAAACTCAAGATTTAGCTGATAACCCAATAAACCAGGTGTTTATATTCAAACTCAAGATTTAGCTGATAACCCAATAAACCAGGTGTTTATATTCAAACTCAAGATTTAGCTGATAACCCAATAAACCAGGTGTTTATATTCAAACTCAAGATTTAGCTGATAACCCAATAAACCAGGTGTTTATATTCAAACTCAAGATTTAGCTGATAACCCAATAAACCAGGTGTTTATATTCAAACTCAGGATTTAGCTGATAATCCAATAAACCAGGTGGAAATAACCCAATAAACAAGGTGGGTATATTCAACCCCTAAAGTTAAACTCATAACCCAATAAACCAGGTGGGTATATTCAAACCCAAGATTTAGCTGATAACCCAATAAACAAGGTGGGTATATTCAACCCCTAAAGTTAAACTCATAACCCAATAAACCAGGTGGGTATATTCAAACCCAAGATTTAGCTGATAACCCAATAAACAAGGTGGGTATATTCAACCCCTAAAGTTAAACTCATAACCCAATAAACCAGGTGGGTATATTCAAACCCAAGGTTTCCCTCATGACCCAATAAACAAGGTGGGTGTATAGAAACCTACGATTTATCATGACCTAATAAAGGAACCCAGCAATTTACTTGGTTTTCAAAGGAAAAAATAAATAAAAAGTAGATCTAGAATATGATTTGTTTGCATCACATGCAAAAATCATAATTCCTCTTTCCACAACTGGCATAACCTGGCACAACCAGATTTACGTATCACAGGTGTTCCAAGGTATATATAACCTCCAGGTGGGCAAATTCCAAAGGATAACTCTTGTGGGTTCATGTCAGGTGTTTCCTTCTAGGGATTTCTTCTAATACACAATCGTTCTTCCAGTGAAAGTGTCGACATTCTTATACCAAGTGGATATCGGTGACATCTGTTCAAGTAACTAATAATTAAGGGTTTAATTTCATATTCAATTAAAATAATTATCAATTTCATTTTTATAACCGCGTGATGACACTCAAACACACAGATATAACATATAATAAAATATAATATTTATATACACATATATATATATGTCATATATATATATATATATATATATATATATATATACATATATATATATATATATATATAGTGTGTGTGTATGTATGTATTACTGTCAATTATTTATCAGTTACTGGATAATTATACAGAATTATTTCCCCCGGAATAATAAATGTATCACAACGTTCAAATAAAATACAAAATACTATAAATTTAGAAAAAAAGTCATATAAAAAAATACTTAGAAAATAAGACTGCACAATTTGGTAGAACATCCTGCGTGTTGTACATCTTAATACAGAGAACTTAGTTTTTAGAAAACATTGCTAAATAATTTTTATTGATAGTTATCTTGATAAAATAATCTTTATTGATAGTTATTTTGATAAAATAATCTTTATTGATAGTTATTTTGATAAAATATTCTTTATTGATAGTTATTTTGATAAAATAATCTTTATTGGTAGTTATTTTGATTAAATAATCTTTATTGATAGTTATCTTGACAAAACACGGTGTGCAACATAAGGAATCGTGTTTAGCATAAAAATCCCAGTGCATTATCACTTTAATTACAAAGTGAATCAGTCAAATTCTTTTATATCAAATATTAAAAAATAAATCGTTCAAAACTTTCGAAAAGACCCTTTAGCTCTTTAGCTATGGTATGCAGCTCTTCTAGGAGAAGGACACTCCAAAATGAAACCATTGTTCTCTAGTCTTGGGTAGTGCCAGAGCTTCTGTACCATGGTCTTCCATTGTCTTGGGTTAGAGTTCTCTTGCTTGAGGGTACACTCGAGCACACTATTCTATCTAATTTCTCTTCCTCTTGTTTTGTTAAAGTTTTTATAGTTTGAATAGGAGATATTTACTTCAATGTCAGTATTCTTCTTAAAATATTAGAATTTCCTTTTTTCCTTTCCTCGTTGGGCTATTTTCCCTGTTGGAGCCTCTGTGCTGATAGCATCCTGCTTTTCTGACTAGGGTTGTAGCTTGGCAAATAATAATAATAATAATAATAATAATAATAATAATAATAATAATAAAATAATAATAATAATAATAAAGAATACAGTTGACTCCTACCCTATAATAATCTATTAGCTCATTACCAGATGCACTGTGACAACGATATCGGCTCCCCACTAAACAAACGTGATGCTGCAAGAACAATCGTTTGTTCCCCCAGCCATGACAAGGCCAGAGGAGACACGTGCTATTTCCTGCCTGGCCTCAAGAAACGCCAAGAAAGAGGAATAGCGAAACGCCTTGAGAAAATAAACCCTTTCACAGTCAATGAGCTTTTAAAAGGTTTAAAGGCTGCCCTTGAATGGCAGAAGCAAGGGACAGTTACATTGCCCTAGCAAGCAGGACAATGTCTTATGAATGGCAGAGGCAAGGGACAGTTACACTGCCCTAGCAAGCAGGACAATGTCTTATGAATGGCAGAGGCAAGGGACAGTTACACTGCCCTAGCAAGCAGGACAATGTCTTATGAATGGCAGAAGTAAGGGACAGTTACACTGCCCTAGCAAGCAGGACAATGTCTTATGAATGGAAGAGGTAAGGGACAGTTACATTGCCTTAGCAAGCAGGACAATGTCTTATGAATGGCAGAGGTAAGGGACAGTTACATTGCCCTAGCAAGCAGGACAATGTCTTATGAATGGCAGAGGTAAGGGACAGTTACATTGCCCTAGCAAGCAGGACAATGTCTTATGAATGGCAGAGGTAAGGGACAGTTACATTGCCCTAGCAAGCAGGACAATGTCTTATGAATGGCAGAGGTAAGGGACAGTTACATTGCCCTAGCAAGCAGGACAATGTCTTATGAATGGCAGAGGTAAGGGACAGTTACATTGCCCTAGCAAGCAGGACAATGTCTTATGAATGGCAGAGGTAAGGGACAGTTACATTGCCTTAGCAAGCAGGACAATGTCTTATGAATGGCAGAGGTAAGGGACAGTTACATTGCCCTAGAAAGTAGGACAATCCCGTACAGACTGACCATATATACATATTATTGGAAACCAAGCCCGTCCCCACCCAAGCTAGGACCAGGAAGGGCTAGGTAATGGCTGCTGACGGTTTAGCAGGTACACCTACAAGTTCCCCTAAATCATCCAGCCATAGCTCACAAAGATGGTGAGGTTGCAGACACTACAAAACAACTATCCAATTCGAGTGGTACTCGAACCCCAGTCTGGTGAGCGTCAGGCAGGGACGCTTCCACTAGGCCATCACAACTTAGCTTTCCTCCTCCTTTCATACCCACCACCCCTTCAGGAGAATTCCCTTTCACCTTTACGTTGAGAGTAAAATTGATTGCTTGAAAGTTTGAAACCGGTTGCAAGAATTTCCCCCCTAGAAATGGTCGATGGGAAAAAAAACCTTTCTTAAACACGTGTTCGCCCAGATATTTGCCGACTCACTTGAGAGGAAATCAGAGGATTGGAAAAAAGATAACGAGAGAAATCCCTTGAATTCTCTTCCTGAAAACGGTAGTGGACAAATATTGGGGGTCGGAAATTGCATTATAGGGGGCAAGATGCGGATATTATGAAACGTCTTTCTCTGGCGACAAGTGGGGGACCCCGACAGTGGCTTCGACCCGTGAAGGCTGACTGACACAAGGCTGGCATTGCATCATTAAAAGAGTGGCATTCTAAATAGCTAGAAATTAGGACGATGTTCAAAGCGGTAAATGGGATAGTGGGGTTTCTGTCGTCGTAAATCTTACATACTGAGAGAGAGAGAGAGAGAGAGAGAGAGAGAGAGAGAGAGAGAGAGATAAAGGAATGTCCTACAACGCAGTTAAAATTTTATATCTTGATTAGCATAGCTTTTATACACAATCAAAATTATTATTATTATTATTATTATTACTTTTATCATTATTATTATTATTATTTCCAAGCTAGACTACAACCCTAGCTGGAAAAGCAAGATGCAATAAGCCCAAGGGCTCCAACAGGGGAAAACATCTACAAGAGAAGTAATGAACAATGAAAATAAGATAATTTAAGAACAGTAACAACATTAAATTAGAATTTTCATATAAAAGCTTCATATCGAGACCAATTAATATTTTCAGCTTCTTTTTAATAATTCTTCCCAACTTTATTTACTTCTCTCATTTTGTGTTCATTTCTAAACTCAACTTGATATAGATTTTCAAATTGAATAATTTTGCATTTCCACCATTCCACAGATAATGCTATTTTCTTTAAGAACTGCTCTCAACAATAACAATTAATTCTAATTTTTTTTTTAAATATCTAAATCAAATAGAAACTTTCAATTACTTCTTTGATGTTACTTAAAGCACTTGCAAATGGTTCTTTCAGTTTAGTTCTACAATCTTAGGTACTGCTAAATCTTATATACCTTACCCGAGGATTCGTAAGGTCAATTGCAA
>NC_090730.1:179593790-179596290 GCF_036898095.1 Palaemon carinicauda
CATCCCTGATCGAAAATATCTAGGATAAAAAGAACGCAACCATCGCAGATCGAAAACCTGTAGGATAAGAGAATGCAACCTTCCCAAATCGCTAAACATCTAGGATAAAAGAATGCAACCATCACAGATCGAAAACATCTAGTATAAAAGAACGCAACCATCCCTGATCGAAAACATCTCGGATTAAAGAACGCAACCATCCCTGATCGAAAATATCTAGGATAAAAGAACGCAACCATCGCAGATCGAAAACTTGTAGGATAAGAGAATACAACCACCCCTGATCGAAAACATCTAGGATAAGAGAATGCAACCACCCCTGATCAAAAAACATCTAGGATAAGAGAATGCAACCACCCCTGATCGAAAACATCTCGGATAAGAGAATGCAACCACCCCTGATCAAAAACATCTAGGATAAGAGAATGCAACCACCCCTGATCAAAAAACATCTCGGATAAAAGAACGCAGCCATCTCAGATCGAAAACATCTAGGATAGGAGGACGCAACCACCCCTGATCGAAAACATCTAGGATAAGAGAATACAACCACCCCTGATCGAAAACATCTAGGATAAGAGAATGCAACCACCCCTGATCAAAAACATCTAGGATAAGAGAATGCAACACACCCCTGATCGAAAACATCTCGGATAAAAGAACGCAGCCATCTCAGATCGAAAACATCTAGGATAGGAGGACGCAACCACCCCTGATCGAAAACATCTCGGATAAAAGAATGCAG
The DNA here is from genome assembly GCF_036898095.1 of Palaemon carinicauda. Taxonomy (NCBI): domain Eukaryota; kingdom Metazoa; phylum Arthropoda; class Malacostraca; order Decapoda; family Palaemonidae; genus Palaemon; species Palaemon carinicauda. The sequence continues at coordinate 179,594,536 of NC_090730.1, forward strand.
CCATCCCAGATCGAAAACATCTAGGATAAGAGAACGCAACCACCCCTGATCGAAAACATCTCGGATGAAAGAACGCAACCATCCCAGATCGAAAACATCTAGTATAATAGAACGCAACCATCCCAGATCGAAAACATCTAGGATAAAAGAACGCAACAATCCCTGATCGAAAACATCTAGAATAAAAGAACGCAACCATCCCAGATCGAAAACCTGTACGATAAGAGAATGCAACCTTCCCAAATCGCTAAACATCTAGGATAAGAGAATGCAACCACCCCTGATCGAAAACATCTAGGTCCTAGATGTTTTCGATCAGGGGGTGGTTGCATTCTCTTATCCTAGATGTTTAGCGATTTGGGAAGGTTGCATTCTCTTATCCTACAGGTTTTCGATCTGGGATGGTTGCGTTCTCTTATTTTAGATGTTTTCGATCTGGGATGGTTGCGTTCTCTTATCCTAGATGTTTTCGATCTGGGATGGTTGCGTTCTCTTATTTTAGATGTTTTCGATCTGGGATGGTTGCGTTTTCTTATCCTAGATTCTAGGATAAGAAAACGCAACCATCCCAGATCGAAAACATCTAAAATAAGAGAACGCAACCATCCCAGATCGAAAACATCTAGGATAAGAGAACGCACCCATCCCAGATCGAAAACATCTAGGATAGGAGGACGCAACCATCCCAGATCGCTAAACATCTAGGATAAGAGAACGCAACCATCCCAGATCGAAAACATCCAGGATAAAAGAACACAACCATCCCGGATCGAAAATATCTAGGATAAAAGAACACAACCATCCCGGATCGAAAACATCTAGGACAAGAGAACGCAACCATCCCAGATCGAAAACATCTAGGATAAGTGAACGGAACCATAGCAGCTCCGCGAGCCAAACAAGCAGGTTCCGAAATACGAACAGCATGAGCCAGCCCAGCTAAAGAGCCCCACCCTTCGATCTAAAACCCGGAGTGTGAACGGGGGAAAAAATCTGTATTTATGACGCGGTAAACGGACGCAAATAAGCGAACTACTATATTGAAATACATCTTCTTTCCGGCCTTTTTTATATGACGTGATACGCAAGTAATGAGACCCTTTTTTTCAAGGGGTAATTTTCGAGCAAAAATCATGGTGTCCCTTCGTTGTGCATATCACGGTGGAAGGACTTGATAAATGCTAATGATTTCTCCAGCCAGACGGATGGTAATCAAAATGGGACACGCACGTAGAACGTTTACACGGGGGTAATAATAATAATAATAATAATAATAATAATAATAATAATAATAATCGTCATCAATCCCCATTAATAATATTCTTATAATTATTATCATCTGATGATGGTAGTGATATTTGTCATTATTATTATCATTATCATTATCATTATAATTATTATTATTACTATTATTATTATTATTACTATTATTATTATTACTATTATTATTATTATTATTATTATTACTATTACTATTATTATTATTATTATTAATAGATTTATTTTTCCTGTTAACAAAATAAATATAAATCAGAAAAACCAAAGCAAACCTTTCAGATCTCATCAAAGTCTTTCTTATAGTTTTTCATAAGAAATCATCATAACTATCAGTATTAACGGATGCATTAATAAGACCATTTAAACGCCAAATAAAAACACTATAATTCTCGTGTAGATAAGACCTTAAAAAAGGAAAAGAAACCTTTAGGTAGAGTAAGAAACTGGTCAGCTGTACCCAGTGAACTCCAAGGATAC
>NC_090730.1:179601290-179603790 GCF_036898095.1 Palaemon carinicauda
AAAAAAAAGGTAATGGGTGCTCAGAAAGAGCCGGATTAATAAATCCTCATAATCATTAGATATAAACCTTCCCACACTATACAGTAATCATGAATAATAGAAATAAAAATTGTGAAGTTTGGCTACTGTAATTTTCGTCAGGTATATTGAAATGGTGGACTTTTTTTTTTTTCAATTATTCCGCGGGTGAATTATGTATGTACACACACACACACACACACACATATATATATATATATATATATATATATATATATATATATACATATATATATGTGTGTGTGAATAATATAGCTATATATATACATATATATATATATATATATATATAAATATATATATATATATATATATATATATATATATATATATATATATTATATGTATGTATATATATACACATAATATATATGTATATATAAATATAAATAAATATATAAATATATATATATATATATATATATATATATATGTATATGTATGTATGTATGTATGTATATATATATATATATATATACATATATAAATACTTATATATATACACATATATATGAATACATAGTCATAACAGTGTGAATACCCGTAAAACTGCGTACGCTCGTTCCCATACTATACGCCCACGCGTATGGAGCACAATAGAGCAGAAACGGACAGAGAATGAAGAAACACGGGTCCAATCTTTGCTGTCATAACAATAGAGGAAAGGTACTAATGGATTTGACAAAAGATTAAAAGCATGGGCTCATTATTTGTCTATTTTCTCTTGGGAGAAATTTCTAGATTAACGTTGGTTCATAATGTTAATATGTTAAATTGTAAAAAAAAAAAAAAAACACATTTATTTGATTAAATGGCCTATTTCATCATTTAAGTTTCTGTTGAGAACTTTGCCAAAAGCCTGATGCATCTTTTGTTTGCTGGCTTATATTATTATTACTAGGAACAACCCTAGTTGAAAAAGCAAGATGCTATAAGCCCAAGGGCTCCAATAGGGACAAATAGCCCAGTGATGAAAGAAAGAAATATATAAATAAATGATGAGAACACCTTTTTTTCAATTGAACCCCTTCTACCATAGTAATTTTCTGCGCAATACGAAGTTAATGCCTTCAGTAATATCGAAGGCGTTCATATTATTTTATATTACTGTCGCCTCTTAACCACTTCGTCTCTTATTACTTCTCTTATTCTTGGGCTTCAATTTACTTATCCATACATCTATGTTGTTGGTGTGCTCAACTACCTTTATTAATTAATACATTCTTGTGATGAGTAAATACAAAATAATGATCGACCTTATATAGCCGACTTGGAACACGTATCGACTGAATAGGCTGAAGAAGCATAGCTAAGCTACAACCCAAGTTGGAAAACCCGGGTGCTAAAAGCCCAAGGGCTCTAACTGGGAAAAATAGCCCAATGAAGAAAGGAAATTAAGAAATAAATAAATACATAAACTATAAAAGAAGTAATGAAAAATTAATATAAAATATTTTAAGGACAGTAACAACATTCAAATAGATCTCCCATATTATAAAATATAACGAGAGACTTGAGTCAGTCTGTTCCACATAAAAACATTTGCTGCAAGTTTGAACTTTTGAAGTTCCATCGATTCAACTGCCTGATTAGGAAGAGCATTCCACAACCTGCTTACAGCTGGAATAAAACTTCTAGAATACTGATTAGTAATAAGCCTCATGAGAGAGAAGGCAATAAGCCTTTTTCCTCTGCTAATATCAAACAAGAATCCCATATCAGACTTGATTTCCATTGACCATAGCATTTGCGACGCTAAATAATTTTTAATCAAGTAATCTATTCTTCAGCAATTATGCTGTCAATTGTTCCAAACAACTGGAAATGCTTAATGTTATCTTCTTAAATTATTTATAAAGACAAAAGTCTGCCAGCTACTAATTTACTTTAAATTTCCAAAAAAAAAAAGTATTAGATGGAAAAGATGTTTTTAATGATATGCAAAAATATACAAAATGTCCCTAAATCAAATTCTGATATTTACAATCATATATATATATATATAATATATATATATATATATATATATATATATATATATATATATATACATATATACACGCATATATATGATAAATTTTGCACATTTAGAGGAGTTTTTTTCATAATCAAATAAGCCATATATTTAATACATTAATATCTGTATTATCTTACCAACCTTGGGATCAGAGCCCCAGGCAGAACCACTCAAAGACAATAGCATCTGACCGACCGGGAATGGCCGGGAATCGAACCCTAGTCCAGGATACTTGTATGACAGTGACAATACCATTTAGCCATATTCGTGGTTAAATGGACTAGGGTTCGATTCCCGGCCAGTCAGATGCTATTGTCTTTGAGTGGTTCCGCCTGGGGCTCTGATCCCAAGGTCGGTAAGAGAATCCAGACATTAACGTATTAAAAATATGGTTTATTTGAATATATATATATATATATATATATATATATATATATATATATA
>NC_090730.1:179608790-179616290 GCF_036898095.1 Palaemon carinicauda
CTCTCTCTCTCTCTCTCTCTCTCCTCTCTCTCTCTCTCTCTCTCTCTGCCGTGTAAAGCAGCCCATTCTGAGAGATTTCACTCTCTCTCTCTCTCTCTCTCTCTCTCTCTCTCTCCTTCTCTCTCTCTCTCTCTTTATGCCGTCTAAAGCATTCTGACAGATCTCTCTCTCTCTCTCTCTCTCTCTCTCTCTCTCTCTCTCTGCCGTCTAAAGCAGACATTCTGACAGATCTCTCTCTCTCTCTCTCTCACTATGCCGTCTAAAGCAGACATTCTAACAATTTTTTCCTCTCTCTCACTCTCTCTCTCTCTCTTCTTCTCTCTCTCTCTCCTCTCTCTCTCTCTCTCTCTCTCCTCTCTCTCTCTCTCTCTCTCTCTCTATGCCGTCTAAAGCAGGACATTCTGACAGATTTCAAGTCTATCTGTCTGTCAGGCAGACATTCTCTCTCTCTCTCTCTCTCTCTCTCTCTCTCTCTCTCTTCTCTCTCTCTCCTCTCTCTCTCCTCTCTCTCTCTCTCTAGAGTAGACTTTCTGACAGATTTCAAGCCACTTCTCTCTCTCTCTCTCTCTCTCTCTCTCTCTCTCTCTCTCTCTCCTCTCTCTCTCTCTCTCTCTCTCAAGCAGACATTCTGATATTTCAAGCGAGTCTGCGGTCTGTCAGAACCCGAATCTCCGGCACCAAAGTTACCGTCATTAACCTTTTTCTTTCGCACCGTCACTGCGGTTAGCGATCGTCACAATTCTTATTTTCTCTCTAAGTCTTTCCATTTCATAAGGTTAGCATATCCCGAGATAACAGCATCTGACACAACTATTATTTATGGAGATGCTCCCATCCCGCAGAGAGATGGCACCTTGTTAAGGATTGTGCGTGTGGAATTTTTTTTTTTTTTTTTTTTTTTTTTTTTTTTTTTTTTTTTTTTTTTTTTTTTTTTTTTTTTTTTTTTTTTTTGCTAAACTCTAAGTTCAAAGGGTGATTTGTGAACCCGTCTTCGAGTATGACGTTCATCAAGGACTTATGCGATGACGTTTCTCGATGACACCGACAAGCTGAGCCTAAGTTTAGTTTTTTAGAGCCACTGCGGTACCAAGAAAGTCTTCAAAGGATGAGATTGGTAGTCTCATGACTGTTCCTTGAACCTATAAATATTGATACCCAATCATATATGAGTCAACTGAGTGAGCGGATAGCACGAAACAATAATAATAACATTAAAAAATAAGAAAATAAAAATAAAAATAATAATAACAATAATAATAATAATTACAATGAAAATAAAAATAATAATAATAATAATAATAATAATAATAATATCGTGGTAGGAGACCCTCTTTTAGGCAGGTTGAGTTAAAAGTAATAGCTGCATCGGCAGAGTTTATTTTCTTATCTTGGCGTTGTTCGTAATATTAATATATACATATTGAAGTTAATAAGAAAATTTATATATATATATATATATTATATATATATATATATATATATATATAAATATATATGTATGTATATATATATATATATATATATATATATATATATATATATATATATATATATATATATAATATGATATACGAGAAACATTACGTAAGTTATCTGATCAATAATACCGTCGCTTTATATTCCAAAGACAAATTGTATTTGTATGCAAGACATAGAAATAAAATAAAACTAATAGACATAATAATAATCAATATTAAGAAACCCTACGAAATGCAAATAACAAATGTAAAAGACAGATTTTCAAACTTATAAATTTATACAATGAAAATATTTCCAGCAAATGTGAAATGTACTGGAATATTTCAATAAAACAACCACCGTAGCCTTGTAAACCACAACACACTGTTCTATCTAGTTTCTCTTCCTCTTGTTTTGTTAAAGTTTTTATAGTTTCTATAGGAAATATTTATTTCAATGTTTTTGCTGTTCTTAGAATATTTTATTTTTCCTTGTTTCCTTTCCTCACTGGGCTATTTTCCCTGTTGGAGCCCCTGGGTTTATTGCATCCTGCTTTTCCAACTAGGGTTGTAGCTTAGCATTTAATAATAATAATAATAATAATAATAATAATAATAATAATAACAGTTTCTGATTCGAGTGGGACGAGTCCAGAGGTCTACACCTAGCGTCTTATACTGCACTTTAAGGTCACGCTAATGCAAGGGCCTAGTGCTGATATACGGGCGGTTTTAATTCAAACAAGTAATCATTTGTTGGTTTCCTTCAAGTAAGCAATTACACTTGCCAATTCCTTCAACTTTCATCTCATCTGCCTGGTGTTGATTCTTTATAATGTGAGAGAGAGAGAGAGAGAGAGAGAGAGAGAGAGAGAGAGAGAGAGGAGAGAGAGAGAGAGAGAGAGAGAGAGAGAGAGAGTATATCTAGCTTTACAATAGCTAAGTATGTAAAGTAACAATTACAGTTGTAGTAAATTCTTTTCTTTGTTTGCTTACAAGACAGACAAAGACGAAGACAAACACATTATATATATATATATATATATATATATATACATATATATATATATATATATATATATATATATATATATGCTCTATATATATGTGTGTGTGTATGTATGTATGCACATATATATATATATATGTATATATATATACTAAAGAGAGAGAGAGAGAGAGAGAGAGAGAGAGAGAGAGAGAGAGAGAGAGAGAGAGAGAGAGACCGCAAGCAAAATGAAGTAGTAGAGTTGCTTGACCCCTCATTAAATTCATAAAGAACGCCTTAATTAGATCTAACATCAAATGAACTTAAGTCTCCAAGGCCTCAGAATAGTTAGCTTCACAGTGTTCATCACATCAAGAGGTGCTCTATACTGTCCATTTTGACTTTCAATAATAATATTATTATTATTATTATATTATTATTATTATTAAATGGTAAGCTACAACCCTGGTTGGAAAAGCAGGATGCTATAACCCCAGGGGCCCCCAACAAGAAAAATAGCCCAGTGGGGAAAGGAAATAGGAAAAATAAAATATTTTAAGAATAGTAACAATATTAAAATAAATAAACTATAAAAACTTTAACAAAACAAGAGAAGAGAAAACTAGATAGAAAGCGTGCCCGAGTGTACGCTCAAGCAAGAGAACTCTGACCAAAACAATGGAAGACCATGGTACAGAGGCTACGGCACTACCCAAGAATAGAGAACGATGGTTTGATTTTGCAGTGTCCTTCTCCTAGAAGAGCTGCTTACCATAGCTAAAGAGTCTCTTCTACCTTACCAAGAGGAAAGTAACCTCTGTACAGTTATAGTACAATAGTTAACCCCTTGGTTGAAGAAGAATTGTTTGGTAATCTCAGTGTTGTCAGGTGTATGAGGACAGAGGAGAATCTGTAAAGAATAGGTCAGACTATTCAGTATCAGTGTAGGCAAAGGAAAGAACCGTAACCAGAGAGAAGGGTCCTATGTAGTACTCTCTGGCCAGGTAAAGGACCCCCATAACTCTCTCGCGGTAGTATCTCAACGGGCGGCTGGTGCCCAGGCCAACCTACTACCTACATAATTGATATTGAAGCAATGCAGAATGGAATACTACATTATTTAGAAAAGGATCAACTTATCAAAGCTAGTGTACTCGTGCCGTCAAAAATTACGTCTGAATATTTAGATATGCAGACGCAGATTCAGCACCTCCTAACCCCAACACTTTCCTAACTACACCCCGTTGGTTCGGCAATTTGTGGGAAAGTGTGGTTTCCGAGTGTACCTCTCAGGGTACCCCTCTCACCAGGGTATGACTACTTTATCTCCCCCATGCGCGTGGCAGGAAAGAAATAATATATATATATATATATATATTATATAGATATATATATATATACACACACATATATATACACAAATATATATATATATATATATACATACATATATATAAATATATATATATATATTTATATATATATATACAACACATATATATATATATATATATATATATATATTCATATATATATAATATATATATATATATATCTATATATATTTATATATTGTCAGACACCTGTTCTTTATTATATAAGGAAGATGTAAAAATATTTAAGCAAAGTAGAGATTTCTTTCTGTTTTACCATCTCAAAATTTGATGAGTTAATTTACATTATGAATTTACATGATTTCATTATATTCATCGTCTTTAACATTGCATTCATTTTAATTATATTTTACCAAATTATAATAATGATAATTACATTTTACAAACACTACACACGTTTAAAGAATAATAAACAATAATTAACATGCAGTGTATGTCATGAAAAAATGGGGTGTTTGTGAAAAAGTCTAAAACATTACAAACGTTACTGTAATTCGACACGAAAAAAAAACAACAATAAAGGGCAGAAAAATATCAATAACAAAATCTACTCCTGGTGCTGATATAAAAAAAAAAATAAAAAAAGCACAATAATATAAAAACTATATTAAGCCTCTCTTAAACTACTGGTAAAAACTTAATGAATTAGAATAACACAAAGAAGAGACTATGTTTAAAATTTACAGCAATAATCAAGGCATATTCTTATACTCTCTCTCTCTCTCTCTCTCTCTCTCACTCTCTCTCTCTCTCTCTCTCTCTCTCTCTCTCTCTCTCTCTCTCAGTAAACCAATTTAAGACTAAGCTAGACAAGATCATAAAAAACTAAACGTTTAAAATAATTCGTTCTACCCAAGAGCATATGGAGTCTCCGCGGATGGACAAAACAGTCTTTGGGACATCCAAAATCCTTGCAACTCCTTGTAACTCTCTCTCTCTCTCTCTCTTCCTCTCTCTCTCTCTCTCTCTCTCTCTCTCTCTCTCTCTCTCTCAAAACCCTGAATGTCCTAAATCATTCAAATATAAAATCCACTTACCTCGCGACCTGAAAATGTCGAATTCTCTCATTCATATTTATAAAAACACATTACGCTAGTTTCCAAAAGCCTATCAGTTCAACAAATACATGAATGGCGGTTATTTCTTAGTAGGCGTTTTACGAAGCCTATGTGTCAAGTTGGAATTGGTATGACATTAATATTATCATATGAGAAAATAACAAGGATGTCACTTGCACCATTTACTTCAAAATCTATGAGATGGATTTCCTAAAATAAGGATATATTGAAATAATCTTTAAATGGAAATATGAAAGGGCATAGGATTTTTTTCATTAAAAACTTATTATAAAAACACTATTCTTTTATTTCGAAGAACTTGGACTTTAATTTCAATGAAAAAATTATTCTACCTAATAACAATTAAATAGGATATTAGAATAATCTTCAAATTAAAAATATGAAGAAGCAGAGAATTTCTTCATTAAAAACTGATCATATAAACAATCTATTATTTCTATTTCAAAGTACCTGAACCTAATTTCAAATCAAGAAAATTATTCTTCTTAATAAAAAAGGGGAATAATTTTCAAATTAGAAATATGAATGGGCATAGAATTTCTTCATTAAAAACTGATCATATAAACAATCTATTCTCTCTATTTCTGAGTACCCAACCTAATTTCAAATGAAGAAAATTATCCTACCTAATAAAAAAAGGATATGAAACAATTTTCAAATTAGAAATATGAATGGGTAAAGAATTTCTTCATTAAAAACTGATTATATAAACAATCTATTCTTTCTATTTCAGAGTACCCGAGCCTAATTTCAAATGAAGAAAATTGTTATACCTAATAAAATTAAATAGGATATTAAAATAATCTTCAAATTAAAAATATGAAGAGGCATAGAATTTCTTCATTAAAAACTGATCATATAAACAATCTATTCTTTCTATTTCGGAGTACCCAAACCTAATTTCAAATGACGAAATTTATTCTACCTAATATATATATATATATATATATATATATATGTATATATATATTTATATTTATATATATATATATATATATATATTATATATATATATATATATATATATTGAGATAATCTTCAAATTAGAAATATGAATAGGCAGAGAATTCCTTCATTAAAAACTGATTATAGAAACAATCTATTCTTTCTATTTCGGAGTACCTTAACATAATTTCAAATCAAGAAAATTATTCTTCTTAATAAAAAAAAGGGAATAATTTTCAAATTAGAAATATGAATAGGTTAGGATTTCTTCATTAAAAACCGATGATAGAAACAATCTATTCTTTCTATTTCGGAGTACCCGGGCCTAATTTCAAATGAAGAAAATTATTCTACCTAATAACAAACAAGTAGGATATTAAAATAATCTTCAAATTAGAAATATGAATAAGCATAGAATTTCTTCATTAGAAACTGATTATAAAAACAATCTATTCTTTCTATTTCAAAGTACCTGAACCTAATTTCAAATGAAGAAAATTATTATACCTAATAAAATTAAATAGGATATTAAAATAATCTTCAAATTAAAATTATGAAGAGGCATAGAATTTCTTCATTAAAAACTGATCATATAAACAATCTATTCTTTCTATTTCGGAGTACCCAAACCTAATTTCAAATGACGAAATTTATTCTACCTAATATATATATATATATATATATATATATATATATATATATATATATATGTATGTATATATATATTTTATATATATATATATATATATATATATATATATATATATATTGAGATAATCTTCAAATTAGAAATATGAATAGGCAGAGAATTCCTTCATTAAAAACTGATTATAGAAACAATCTATTCTTTCTATTTCGGAGTACCTTAACATAATTTCAAATCAAGAAAAATTATTCTTCTTAATAAAAAAAAAGGGAATAATTTTCAAATTAGAAATATGAATAGGTTAGGATTTCTTCATTAAAAACCGATGATAGAAACAATCTATTCTTTCTATTTCGGAGTACCCGGCCTAATTTCATATGAAGAAAATTATTCTTATTTTAATAAAAAAGGGGAAATAATTTTCAAATTAGAAATATGAATAAGCATAGGATTTCTTCATTAAAAACTGATGATAGAAACAATCTATTCTTTCTATTTAAAAGTACCTTAACCTAATTTCAAATCAAGAAAATTATTCTTCTTAATAAAAAAAAAGGAAATAATTTTCAAATTAGAAATATGAATAAGCATAGGATTTCTTCATTAAAAACTGATTCTATAAACAATCTATTCTTTCTATTTCGGAGTCCCCGAACCTAATTTCAAATGTAAAAAATTATTCATTTGTAATAGCATCCTCTATAAAAATAAAAGAACAATGCTAAAAGTGACGTATTTACCCGCTTATGATGAAATATTTCATGACACATATTCATCAGGAATACTATGAAGGGTATTTTTTGCTTCTATTTATAACCGTGAAACAATGAAATAGGGCGTTTAGGGTAGACGTTAAAAAAATGGTCGTCTGCCTAGCATCCTCTCTCTCTCTCTCTCTCTCTCTCTCTCTCTCTCTCTCTCTCTCTCTCTCTCTCTCTCAAGAATAAAAATTACTTGAATTGCAAGATGAATCCGTCTTATTATACTTCAT
>NC_090730.1:179623790-179626904 GCF_036898095.1 Palaemon carinicauda
CCCGACATCATCACCGCCATTATAGTGCTACTGTACAATCCACAGTGTGTAATCCGGGAGTGACAACAATGCCACGCTGATGAGAGGGTAAATACGGTATTTTTTTGCACTCTTTAATTAAAGCCCGGATGTTAGGATTTTGCCAGGCTACGATGACATGCGAGGCACACAGGTACAGTGGCTTCACTAATTCCGGTTGTTGTGGCCTGATTGGTAACGTCACTGCCTGGTGATCGCCAGACGGGGGTTCGAGTCCCGCTCAGATTCTATAGTTTCCTTTAGTTTCTGCAACCTTACCCTCCTTGTAAGCTAAGGATGGGGGTCTGGGGGAGCCTATAGGTCTATCTGCTGAGTTATTCGCAACCATTGCCTGGCCCCTCCCTGGTCCTAGCTTGGGAGAAGGGGGGCTTGGGCGCTGATCATGTGTTACATGGTCAGTCTCTAGGGCTTTGTCCTGCTTGCTAGGGCAATGTCACTGTCCCATGCCTCTGCCATTCATGAGCGGCCTTTAAACCCTTTAAACTGACAGCTCCTTATCTTCCCGTGAAGTGTATCGGAATTAATGAAGCCAAACTGTACAAGGAAAACTTTTTGAATGCGACTGGCAGAGATGCAATGAGAAAAAAGTTAAAAGATATTTATTTGCATAAATAGCTTTGTACACGAGTGCGTGATTGTGGTTACTGCTAATTGTGAACGTATCGTTTTTTTTATTTTTTTTATTATTTTATTTCATTTTGATGTTTATTACTTCCTCCTGTAGTTTATTCACTGCCTTGTTTCCTTTCCACACTGGGCTATTTTTAAACCGTTGGAGCCCTTGGGCTTATAGCATCTTGCTTTTCCAACTAGGGTTGTAGATTAGCAAGTAACAACAACAACAACAACAACCAACAACAACAACACCAACACAACCACCACCAACAACAATACTGTATGTAAACATGAAAAAGAACATCGGTGTATAAAAACATGCAAATAAATAAACATATTTTTCCGTGAACTTTACAAACTGTCTGTGGTTACAGATTCGATCCTTTTTATATTATAACGAGAATGTTCTCCGATATTTGCCTACATAGCATAAAAGCGATACAAGTATTATTCAATGGATACCTTCTCCATACTATAAATCATTTGAACTTATACCATTTAAATAACTACTGACCACTTAAAAAATTATTATACTTAAGAGAGAGAGGAGAGAGATGAGAGAGAGGAGAGAGAGAGAGAGAGAGAGAGAGAGAGAGAGAGAGAGAGAGAGAGTTAATAGCACATTTAATACATTGTAATAACCTCTTAATATGTAAGATATGCGCACTTTCCACTTGAAACATTAAGATATTCAATAGTAACATTATTAATTCATAACACAATTGAAACATGTCCATGATCATTAAAAAACCCGGCAGTCAAATCTCTTCTTATATTTTCATATGCTTTAATTGTTCACACTTTGTACTCGACGACGCTTGGTCACTTTATACCCAAAGGGAAGCCTGCTGTTTTAGCCTTCCCCTATCCCCTCCCCTTCCCCCTTCCCCTTCTCTTCCCCTCCCTTCCCCATCTCCTCCCCTCCCTTCTATTTCTCCTCCCATCCCAACCCTTCCCCTTCTCCTCCCCCTCCCCTCCCCTCACCTCCCTTCCCCCCTTCCCCTTCTCTTCACCTCCCTTCCCCATCTCCTCCCCTCCCAACCCTTCCCCTCCCCTCCCCTCACCTCCCTTCCCCCTTCCCCTTCTCTTCACCTCCCTTCCCCATCTCCTCCCCCTCCCAACCCTTCCCCTTCTCCTCCCCTCCCCTCCCCTCCCCTCCCTTCCCTTCCCTTCCCTTCCCTTCCCTTCCTCTCCTCTCCTCCCTTCCCTTCCCATTCTCCTCTCATCCCTTCTCCTCCCCCCCCTTCCCTTCCCACCCCCCCCCCCCTTCTTCTTCCCTTGCCAACCCTTCCTCTTCCCCTACCCTCCCTTCCCCATCTCCTCCCCTCCCTTCTCCTTCTCACCCCTCCTTTTCCCATTTCCCCTCTCTTTAACCTCTCCTCCCCTTCCCCTCCTCACGGGTTTGCATTACGCAACGCCGACACCCGAAACCGCAATTCCCCTCACTTCAATCTCCCCTCAGCTCACGTAAGAATGAGATATACATGACCTACAAAACGTAATCACTTTCTTTTCCTCATTCGCCCATAATTTTTTTTTTCTGGAAAACGAAACAAGATCATAATTCAATCGTTCAAGAGAAGCTGTCGAAAAGGCAGTTCACAGAACACTGCAATTCACTCTTGAACACACTGGTGTGTGTTAAGAAGGCCAAGAGGAATATTGCTCTATTGCAAAATCTTCTCAAGACGTTCCTGCCGCGATGGTGGAGTATAGTATCAACCCCCCCCCCCCCCCCCCCCACCAACTAACATCTTTCTTCTAGAACGTTCTTAATCTTCCACGTTCCCTTTCCTTGGGGGAAAGATGAAGAAATCTATAGGGGTTTGAATTTTGCTGTCAAATTGTATGAAAACAAATGAGACTTTAGTGGAAACATAACTGCTAAAAAGTAGAGCAACATAAGAGATATCAGAGGAAACAATTAGTGCTAAAAAGTAGAGCAACATAGGAGACATTAGAGGAAACACATACTGTTAGAAATTGAGCAACACAGAGAAGATATTAAAGGAAACAAATACTGCTAAAATGCAGAGCAACATAGGAGACATTAGAGGAAGCACATACTATTAAAAAGTAGAGCAACATAGAAGACATTAGACGAAACACTTGAAAGGCAGAGGAACATAGGAGACATTAGAGGAAACAAATGCTGTTAAAAATTGAGGCAAGATAGGAGACATTAGAGGAAACACATATTGTTAATAATTGAACATAGGAGACATTAGAGGAAACACTTTTAAAAGGCAGAACAACATAAGAGACATTAGAGGAAACCCCATACTGTTAAAAATTTACCAACAAGAAGACATTAGAGGAACCCATACTGTTGATAATTAAACATAGGAGACATTAGAGGAAACACTTTTAAAAGGCAGAGCAACATAGGAGACATTAGAGGAAACACATACTGTAAAAAATTTAGCAACATAGGAGACATTAAAGGAAATACCTTTTTTT
>NC_090730.1:179627404-179642404 GCF_036898095.1 Palaemon carinicauda
CTAAGAACTAATTTTGAAAGATCTTCAAAGAAATCTTGACTACAAGCTAATGCAAGCTGTAAAAGGTATGTACGCACTGTACTGTACGTGTACACATGCACAGTACAGAAAACGGTGCGCTTGGCCCCTTGTTGGTGATCTGTAATAGCTCCTCCCATCAAAGTTCTATATCCGAGTCCTACAACCATCCATTGATG
The DNA here is from genome assembly GCF_036898095.1 of Palaemon carinicauda. Classification (NCBI taxonomy): domain Eukaryota; kingdom Metazoa; phylum Arthropoda; class Malacostraca; order Decapoda; family Palaemonidae; genus Palaemon; species Palaemon carinicauda. The sequence goes on from NC_090730.1 coordinate 179,627,602, forward strand.
CAGCCCTTAATCACGAGAAAAGTGAGCCTTTTCTATACCAGTTGGGATCATATTTATTTAAGAACAGCACTGGAAAACTAAACTCTGAATTATTCTATTATTAGTGATTTACAAAGCCACATTAAAAAACCCAAAAACCACTGCCAAAACAATGATAAAGACAGGGGGAAAAACTGTAGTCATTAATTGCAATATACAATTCTTAAAATGATTTTAAAGTTATTACAGAATAAAATCTCTGTTATGTATAATCAAATATATATAAAATTCCTTGACAAGGTCCAAACTTGAAGAAAGTCTGGTGCCTGAGAAAGTCTGGTGCCTGAGAACCGATTATTCTTACTATCCTTCTGCTTACTGTAGTTAGTTTCAAATGTGAACAGAACACAAAAGTTAAAATTCCAAGTGGCAAAGGGTTAGGTGCTACTCTAACACCACCTGTGCTGAAACAGGTCCAAGTCCTCTACTTACCAACATTCGTAAACAAAATTCCAACTGGAAACACAACAACACTTAACTAAAAACTAAGTGATATACAACGGCTAAAGTACAATATGTTATTTTCATTAGTAAAATAAATTTTTGAATATACTTACCCGATAATCATGTAGCTGTCAACTCCGTTGCCCGACAGAATTCTACGGAGGGATACGCCAGCGATCACTATACAAGAAGGGGGTGTACTCACCAGCGCCACCTGTGGCCAGGTACTGCAGTACTTCTTGTTGACACCACCTCAATTTTTCCTCGGTCCACTGGTTCTCTATGGGGAGGAAGGGTGGGTCAATTAAATCATGATTATCGGGTAAGTATATTCAAAAATTTATTTTACTAATGAAAATAACATTTTTCAATATTAATCTTACCCGATAATCATGTAGCTGATTCACACCCAGGGAGGTGGGTGAAAACCAGTGTACATGTATATCAAGAAGCTAAGTATCCCGTATTTCATATTATCAGTTATTCAAAATAACAATGAAATTATAAGTACCTGGTAAGGAAGTCGACTTGAACCATTACTCTGCCTTTAATAAGTTCGTCTTCCTTACTGAGCGCAGCGTTCCTCTTAGGAGGCTGAACAACCCTAAGGTGCTGAAGTATAAAGGGCTGCAACCCATACTAAAGGACCTCTACACAACCTCTAACCTAGGCGCTTCTCAAGAACGAATTGACCGCCCGCCAAATCAATTAGGATGCGGAAGGCTTCTAGCCTACCGTAACAACCCAAAAAACAACAATAAAAGCATTCAAGAGAAAGGTTAAAAAAGGTTATGGGATTAAGGGAATGTAGTGGCTGAGCCCTCACCTACTACTGCACTCGCTGCTACGAATGGTCCCAGGGTGTAGCAGTTCTCGTAAAGAGACTGGACATCTTTGAGATAAAATGATGCAAACACTGACTTGCTCCTCCAAAAAGTTGCATCCATAATACTCTGCAGAGAACGGTTCTGTTTAAAGGCCATCGAAGTGGCTACAGCTCTCACTTCGTGGGTCCTTACCTTCAGCAAAGCAAGGTCTTCATCCTTCATGTGAGAATGAGCTTCTCTAATCAGAAGCCTTATATAATACGAAACTGCGTTTTTGGACATAGGCATCGAAGGTTTTCTTGATGGCACACCATAAGGCCTCTGATTGTCCTCGTATAGGTTTTGACCTTTTAAGATAGTATTTTAGAGCTCTGACAGGGCAAAGAACTCTCTCTAGCTCGTTACCCACCATGTTGGAAAGGCTAGGAATTTCGAACGATCTAGGCCAAGGACGTGAAGGAAGTTCATTTTTTGCTAAAAATCCGAGCTGTAAGGAACATGTTGCTGATTCGGATGTGAATCCTATGTTCCTGCTGAAGGCGTGAACCTCACTAACTCTTTTGGCTGTTGCAAGGCAGACGAGGAAAAGAGTTTTGAGAGTAAGGTCTTTGAAAGAAGCTGACTGGAGAGGTTCAAACCTAGGAGACATAAGGAACCTTAAGACTACGTCTAGATTCCAGCCTGGAGTGGACAATCGACGTTCTTTAGAAGTCTCGAAGGATTTAAGGATGTCTTGTAGATCCTTGTTGGAGGAAAGATCCAAACCTCTGTGGCGGAGAACTGAAGCCAACATACTTCTGTACCCTTTGATCGTAGGAGCCGAAAGAGATCTAACATTCCTAAGATGTAACAGGAAGTCAGCAACTTGGGTTACAGAGGTATTGGTAGAGGAAACTGCATTGGCTCTGCACCAGCTTCGGAAGACTTCCCACTTGGATTGATAGACTCTACGAGTGGATATCCTCCTTGCTATGGCAATCGCTCTGGCTGCCTCCTTCGAAAAGCCTCTAGCTCTAGCAAGTCTTTCGACAGTCTGAAGGCAGTCAGACGAAGAGCGTGGAGGTTTGGATGTACCTTCTTTACGTGAGGTTGACGTAGAAGGTCCACTCTTAGAGGGAGAGTCCTGGGAACGTCGACCAGCCATTGTAGTACCTCTGTGAACCATTCTCTTGCAGGCCAAAGGGGAGCAACCAGCGTCAGCCGTTGTCCCTTCGTGAGAGACGAACTTCTGAATGACTCTGTTGATGATCTTGAACGGCGGGAATGCATATAGCTCGAGATGGGACCAATCCAGCAGAAAAGCATCCACGTGAACTGCTGCTGGGTCTGGAACTGGGGAACAGTACAAAGGGAGCCTCTTGGTCATGGAGGTGGCGAACAGATCTATCGTTGGCTGACCCCACAAGGTCCAAAGTCTGTTGCACACGCTCTTGTGAAGGGTCCATTCCGTGGGGATGACTTGATCTTTCCTGCTGAGGCGATCTGCCGAGACGTTCATATTGCCCTGAATGAACCTCGTTACCAGTGAGAGGTTTAGACTTCTTGACCAAATGAGGAGGTCCCTTGCTATCTCGTACAGCTTCCTCGAATGGGTCCCTCCCTGCTTGGAGATGTATGCCAAGGCTGTGGTGTTGTCGGAGTTCACCTCCACCACCTTGTTTAGCAGGAGGGACTTGAAGTTCATTAAAGCCAGATGAACTGCCAGCAACTCCTTGCAGTTGATGTGAAGCGTTTCCTGTTCCTTGTTCCATGTTCCCGAGCATTCCTGTCCGTCCAAGGTCGCGCCCCAGCCCGAGTCTGATGCGTCCGAATAGAGATGAAGATTGGGGGTCTGAACCGCTAACGATAGACCCTCCTTGAGAAGGATGTTGGTCTTCCACCACATGAGAGTAGTCTTCATCTCTTTGGTAACAGGAATAGAGACCGCTTCGAGCGTCATATTCTTGTCCCAGTGAGCTGCTAGATGGAATTGAAGGGGGCGGAGGTTGAGTCTCCCTAACTCGGTGAATAGGGCTAACGATGACAGGGTCCCTGTTAGACTCATCCACTGTCTCACCGAGCATCTGTTCCTCTTCAGCATGCTCAGAATGCACTCTAGGGCTTGGCTGATTCTTGGGGCCGACGGAAAAGCCCGAAAAGCTTGACTCCGAATCTCCATTCCCAGGTAAACGATGGTTTGGGAAGGAATAAGCTGGGACTTTTTTAAGTTGACCAAAAGACCCAGTTCCTTGATCAAGTCCAAAGTCCAGTTGAGACTCTCCAGACAGCGACGACTTGTGGGGGCTCTTAACAGCCAGTCGTCTAAATAAAGGGAGGCTCTGATGTCCGCCAAGTGGAGGAATTACGCAATATTCCTCATCAGTCGCGTAAACACCATAGGCGCCGTGCTTAGGCCAAAACACAGGGCTTGGAATTGGTACACAACCTTTCCAAAAACGAATCTCAGGAAAGGTTGGGAGTCTGGATGAATAGGAACGTGAAAGTAAGCGTCTTTCAGATCCAACGAGACCATCCAGTCCTCCTGCCTGACCGCTGCTAGGACCGACTTCGTCGTCTCCATAGTGAACGTCTGCTTGGTGACATAAGCATTGAGCGCACTGACGTCCAGCACCGGTCTCCAACCTCCTGTCTTCTTGGCCACCAGAAAGAGACGGTTGTAGAAGCCCGGGGATTGATGGTCCCGGACTATCACCACTGCCTCCTTCTGTAACAGGAGCGACACCTCTTGGTGTAGCGCTAGCCTCTTGTCCTTTTCCTTGTAGTTGGGAGAGAGGTTGATGGGGAGAAGTGGTCAGAGGGGGATTGCGGCAGAATGGTATCCTGTAACCCTCCCTTAGCCACTTGACAGACTGGGCGTCTGCACCTCTTCTTTCCCAAGCTTGCCAGAAGATCTTGATTCTGGCTCCTACTGCTGTCTGGAGAGGAGGAGAGTCAATGTTTGCCTTTCGAAGGCTTGGGACCTTTCTTGGACCTGCCCCTGAAACCGTCTGGACGGGTACTTCCTCGGCTGGGGGCTCTGCCACGAAAGGGCGGAATAAACCTTGTAGCAGGAGTATCGGCCACTGGGGTGCGGTAAGTTCTAGGAACCGAAGGAGCAACCTTAGCCTTACGTGCTGAAGAGGCCACAAGGTCATGAGTGTCCTTCTGAATAAGAGCCGCAGGACAATTCCTTGATAAGGTCCTCAGGAAACAGGAACTTAGAAAGCGGAGCAAAAAGTAACTGAGACCTTTGACAAGAGGTGATACCAGTGGAAAGGAAGGTGCAAAGTTGTTCCCTTTTCTTGAGTACTCCCGAAACAAACATGGAGGCAAGTTCGCCGGAACCATCGCGAATTGCTTTATCCATACAGGACATTATAAGCATGGCCGAGTCCTTGTCAGATGGGGCAGTCTTCTTGCTCAAGGCCCCCAGGCACCAGTCGAGAAAATTAAAAATCTCAAAGGCGCGAAAGACTCCCTTTAAGAAGTGGTCTAAGTCAGAAAAGGTCCAGCAGACCTTAGAGCGCCTCATAGCCGACCTTCGTGGAGAGTCAACCAAACTTGAGAAGTCAGCCTGGGCAGAGGCAGGGATTCCCAAGCCTGGTTCCTCTCCTGTGGCATACCATACGCCCGCCTTAGAAGTCAGCTTAGTAGGTGGAAACATGAATGACGTCTTCCCTAGTTGCTGCTTGGACTGCAACCAATCCCCTAACATTCTCAAAGCTCTCTTAGAAGATCTAGCGAAGACGAGCTTAGTGTAGGCAGACTTAACAGGTTGCATGCCTAGAGAAAACTCTGATGGAGGAGAGCGAGGGGTAGCAGAAACAAAGTGATCCGGGTAAACTTCTCTGAAAAGAGCCAGGACCTTGCGAAAGTCAATGGAGGGTGGTAACGACTTGGGTTCCTCCACGTCAGAAGAGGGATCATCCAGGTGCGCAGCTTCCTCCTCAGAAACCTCATCACCTGAGGGTTGAGAAGCGAGAGGTAAAGTTACAGCGGTATGCTGAACGGCAGAATCCTGACAAGCGGGGGTGCATATTACACTTGCGGATTCATCCTCAAGTCTCTGTTGAAGAGGATGAGGGCTGGTAATGACAAAGTCATGAGGCTGGGAAGAAGGAGGCTCTGCGGGAGTCTGGGGAGCAAGCGTGGTGAGAGGCGACTGTAGTAAAACCTGAGGTTCAGGCTGCAAAGACTGCTCAAGCTGAGGAGAAAGAGGTAGATGCATGCGTTGAGGTGGCTGACTCATTGCATGAGGTTCATGTCTCAAGAGTTGCGCTTGCTTCAAGGGTTGAGGTGGCTGCGCAGTAAGCGGTTCCTGTCTCACGAGGTTGAGGTTCTTGAGGTGGGTGCTGCGAGAGTTGAGGTGGCGGCTGCGCAGAAAGAGGCTCCTGTCTCACGAGTTGAGGTTCTTGAGGTGCTTGCCTCGAGAGTTGAGGTGTCAGCTGCGAGAGCTGAGGTGGCTGCCTCAAGGATGGCAGAGGTTGTCGTACCTCAAGAGGTTGCTGCCTCGAGGATGGTCTTACTGCAAGAAACTCTTGCCTCAAAGGTAGAGGAGGTTGTAAGGCATAAGACTCCTGTCCCCATTGTTGAGGAGGTTGCCGCGTGGTAAGAGGTTCCTGCCTTAAGGAAGGTGGAGGTTGCTGCACAACGCTGGTATCTGGCAACTCCCAACGCGGTAGCTCACGCATGGAGGTAGCTTGAGGAACCTCAACTTCGTACGTCTGGCAGACTGGACTGCGTAGAGGAGGAGGAGCGCTCGCAGGAGGAGGTGTAACCTTCTCTGCCTGAAACTCACGCATCAATACCGCAAGCTGCGACTGCATAGACTGCAGCAAAGCCATCTTGGGATCAACAGACGTTGAGGTCTGTTGAGGCAGAGCCTTAACAGAAGTTGAGGTCTGTTGAGGCATCGTCTTACCTCTCTTAGGAGGCGTGCAGTCACCTGATGACTGCGGCGAGTCAGAGCTAGCCCAATGACTACATCCGGGCTGTAGAACTCGTGCGGTCTGGACTTTACGCTTAAGAGGCCTTGAGACCTGAGTCCAGCGTTTTCTCCCCCGAAAATACTTCTGCAGACGAGGAAAATAAGGGCTCAATCGTCTGAGAGTGGAAGTGACGATCTCTGTAAGATACGTCCGCAACCACCGAGGATACTGCTGTGCGCCGATCAAGGCCTGCCGAACCCTTTTGCCCTTCGACATTGCTTCTCCCCTGGGCTTGGGAGCTTGCAAGAGGTCCTGGACTGGGAGGACGACTGGCACGCACAGAAGTACCCTCACGCACAACACTGACACTGACACTAGCACTCGGCACAGCACTGGCACTACCACTTCCCACTGCACTTTTCACTTTAAGTTCCTTGACGTCTGCCAAGAGGAACTTGTGGTCACTCACTACCGACTCCACTTTATCACCTAAAGCCTGAATGGCACGTAAAACATCAGACATATCAGGCTGAGCACAAATAGTAGGATCGGGGGTAGCCACTACAGGGGGAGGAAAAGGTTGAGGATCATGGGGTGAGGAATAAAGCGAAGAGCGAGCCGAACTCCTCCTAACTCTCTCTCTCTCTAACTTAGTGGTATACTTGAGGAATCGAACAAAATCAAGTTCCGAAAGTTCGGCGCATTCCTCACATCGATCTTCCAACTGACAGGATTTTCCCCTACAGTCGGAACAAACGGTGTGAGGATCAACCGAGGCCTTCGGAATACGCCTAATACAAGTCCTACATCGTCTTTGGGGAGGAGCTTGAGAAAGGTCGGACATCTTGAATCAAAGAACAGTCAAGGGGGATTCCAATTAAAGCAAAATATCGTTAACCATTAATCAAATCAATCTAAAAGCTATCTAAGCTAAGAGACAAGTTTCCTGTATAGCGAAAGCTGAAATCTTAGAGCAATACTTCACCAAAAACCGTGACCAAGACTCCAAAATTATAAGCGTATCCATGTAGGTCTTGCCGGAAGCACGACAGAGGAAAAATTGAGGTGGTGTCAACAAGAAGTACTGCAGTACCTGGCCACAGGTGGCGCTGGTGAGTACACCCCCTTCTTGTATAGTGATCGCTGGCGTATCCCTTCCGTAGAATTCTGTCGGGCAACGGAGTTGACAGCTACATGATTATCGGGTAAGATTAATATTGAAAAAGATTAAATAAAGGAAAAATTCCTTTTGATTTTATAGGAAGTAGGTTGGCCAGGACCACCATCCACCCGTAGAGACACTAGCGGTAGTTATTGGGTCCACTGACTGGCCAAATAGTACTACATTGGATCCCTCTCTCTGTTTACGGCTAATTTTTTCTTTGCCTACACACACAATGAATAGTCTGGCCTATTCTATACACATTCTCCTGTCCTCATACACCTAACAACACTGAGATTACCAAAAAATTCTTCTCACTCAAAGGGTTAACTGCAGCACTGTAATTGTTCAGTGGCTACATTCCTCTTGGTAAGGGTAGAAGAGACTCTTTAGCTATGGTAAGCAGCTCTCCTAAGGGTGAGCGAGCTGGGTATATTCCTGGCATTCCATGCAGCTTTTTTCTCTGGTATATTTAGCAGTATTCATACCTTAGAAATGGTGCTATAAGGAGCATTTCACGGAGCGACACAGGTTGAGCCCAGAAATAATCATAACAACCCACAGAGGTGGTTTGTTTTTCCTATGAACATGTATATACTCCTCAGAGGAGACCATATCCACAACTAAAAACTACAAAGGGACTCTCATGAATGAATGAGATCTTGGCCACTGCTGCAGCAATACAATATCAAACCCTACAGTAATTATTAACGGGCAGAACACATTTACGGGACCTTAGCACAGTAGCAAAAGTCCTTTTCCTATCACATATGAAAGATAAAATAAGCGACACAAAATAATTAGAGAATTATGCATAAATAAAAAATGGTGACCTGTACACCTACAATTATTCTTAGGCCTAAGCGAAATAAAAAACCAGATCATTTGTCTTTTGATTAAATTTATCATGAGATAAAAATTGCTCCGACTTTATCAAAATATTCTTTCTCAGTTAGAAATCTTTTGCCATGACTAGAATGCAAAAATGAAAACAGAAACTTTCTACAATATATCAATTTAAATTTGTTTTTAAACAATAAATTCCACAAAAATGTAAACGTGTCCTGCCTATTAACAATATTATCAAAACACAGAAGGTCCTCAGCTTGCAAACTTTTGGAAATACGAACACAAATCCAAGTGAAATCAAAGCTGATATTGTATCAAATATTCGTAATGAAATACTGTAAAATGAACAACATTATGTCATTTAATGCAGTAAGCAAAACGACATTTGCAACATGAAACGTGACTATTTGTTGACTTTTGCAGCTGAAAATCAAAGGCACGCAAGTTAGGTGATGCCTACCCCAGACCAATATTTAATGAAACTTACAAACAGCTTCTTGAAACATGATATTTTAATTATAAAATAAATTTTTGAATATACTTACCCGGTGAATATATAATAGCCGCAGAGTTGCAGCTATTATATATTCACCGGCTAAGTTAAATATTTAAAACTATTAACTATTAAGTTTACAAGTTGAGGACTTTCTGTATAAACCTTAAAAAATAGTATAATATGAGGAACATGATGCCAATCATTTTCTAATACAGAGAGCAAAAAGTAAGGTAATTCCCATAGAAATTTTTTAGTTTTCTTAAGATCAATAATTACGATGGTAAATAAAATTGATAAATACTGTACAGTACATTAATCATCTCTCTCTATCATCACATCGTAGGATGTGAATGAGAGAGATATACGAATTCATACTTCATATCTCTCGTATCCGCATTGTTTATAAGCAAGTTGGTAGGGTAAATAAATATAAGTTACCTTTAGAACAGTAACAACAATATGTAAGACGCTTGTGTCAGTCTTTTAAAAATATTCCATTTTCCTTTTTTTCCTTTCCTCACTGTGCTATTTTCCATGTTGGAGCCTCTGGGCTTATAGCTTCCTGCTTTTCCAACTAGGGTTGTAGCTTAGCTAATAATAATAATAATAATAATAATAATAATAATTTTCCTCACTGGGCTATTTTTCCCTGTTGGAGCCCTAGGGCTTATAGCATCTTGTGTTTCCATCTAGGGTTATAGCTTGGCTTGTTAATAATAATAATAATAATAATAATAATAATAATAATAACAAATGAATGTTAGTGAAGAACGTAGGCATACCTGATGTATTGATAAATTTTGATGTACATTATCGTCACCAGATCCGCAAAACAAATAATAAAAAAAAGGTGATGTCACACAATGTCTATGATTCACAGAGCGTTAATTGAACTATTATAATTGACCTCATCATCATAATTGCTCGCCCCATTGCCGGAGCAACACCCCATAACCCCCCCCCCCCCCCCCCCCCCCCCCGACATCATCACCGCCATTATAGTGCTACTGTACAATCCACAGTGTGTAATCCGGGAGTGACAACAATGCCACGCTGATGAGAGGGTAAATACGGTATTTTTTTGCACTCTTTAATTAAAGCCCGGATGTTAGGATTTTGCCAGGCTACGATGACATGCGAGGCACACAGGTACAGTTGGCTTCACTAATTCCGGTTGTTGTGGCCCTGATTGGTAACGTCCACTGCCTGGTGATCGCCAGACGGGGGTTCGAGTCCCGCTCAGATTCTATAGTTCCTTTAGTTTCTGCAACCTTACCCTCCTTGTAAGCTAAGGATGGGGGTCTGGGGGAGCCTATAGGTCTATCTGCTGAGTTATTCGCAACCATTGCCTGGCCCTCCCTGGTCCTAGCTTGGGAGAAGGGGGGCTTGGGCGCTGATCATGTGTTACATGGTCAGTCTCTAGGGCTTTGTCCTGCTTGCTAGGGCAATGTCACTGTCCCATGCCTCTGCCATTCATGAGCGGCCTTTAAACCTTTAAACTGACAGCTCCTTATCTTCCCGTGAAGTGTATCGGAATTAATGAAGCCAACTGTACAAGGAAAACTTTTTGAATGCGACTGGCAGAGATGCAATGAGAAAAAAGTTAAAAGATATTTATTTGCATAAATAGCTTTGTACACGAGTGCGTGATTGTGTTTACTGCTAATTGTGAACGTATCGTTTTTTTTTTATTTTTTTTATTATTTTATTTCATTTTGATGTTTATTACTTCCTCCTGTAGTTTATTCACTGCCTTGTTTCCTTTCCACACTGGGCTATTTTTAACCGTTGGAGCCCTTGGGCTTATAGCATCTTGCTTTTCCAACTAGGGTTGTAGATTAGCAAGTAACAACAACAACAACAACAACAACAACAACAACACCAACACAACCACCACCAACAACAATACTGTATGTAAACATGAAAAAGAACATCGGTGTATAAAAACATGCAAATAAATAAACATATTTTTCCGTGAACTTTACAAACTGTCTGTGGTTACAGATTCGATCCTTTTTATATTATAACGAGAATGTTCTCCGATATTTGCCTACATAGCATAAAAGCGATACAAGTATTATTCAATGGATACCTTCTCCATACTATAAATCATTTGAACTTATACCATTTAAATAACTACTGACCACTTAAAAAATTATTATACTTAAGAGAGAGAGAGAGAGAGAGAGAGAGAGAGAGAGAGAGAGAGAGAGAGAGGAGAGAGAGAGAGAGAGAGAGAGAGTTAATAGCACATTTAATACATTGTAATAACCTCTTAATATGTAAGATATGCGCACTTTCCACTTGAAACATTAAGATATTCAATAGTAACATTATTAATTCATAACACAATTGAAACATGTCCATGATCATTAAAAAACCCGGCAGTCAAATCTCTTCTTATATTTTTCATATGCTTTAATTGTTCACACTTTGTACTCGACGACGCTTGGTCACTTTATACCCAAAGGGAAGCCTGCTGTTTTAGCCTTCCCCTACCCCTCCCCCTTCCCCCTTCCCCTTCTCTTCCCCTCCCTTCCCCATCTCCTCCCCTCCCTTCTATTTCTCCTCCCATCCCAACCCTTCCCCTTCTCCTCCCCTCCCCTCCCCTCACCTCCCTTCCCCCTTCCCCTTCTCTTCACCTCCCTTCCCCATCTCCTCCCCTCCCAACCCTTCCCCTCCCCTCCCCTCACCTCCCTTCCCCCTTCCCCTTCTCTTCACCTCCCTTCCCCATCTCCTCCCCTCCCAACCCTTCCCCTTCTCCTCCCCTCCCCTCCCCTCCCCTCCCTTCCCTTCCCTTCCCTTCCCTTCCCTTCCTCTCCTCTCCTCCCTTCCCTTCCCATTCTCCTCTCATCCCTTCTCCTCCCCCCCTTCCCTTCCCCACCCCCCCCTTCTTCTTCCCTTGCCAACCCTTCCTCTTCCCCTACCCTCCCTTCCCCATCTCCTCCCCTCCCCTTCTCCTTCTCACCCCTCCTTTTCCCCATTTCCCCTCTCTTTAACCTCTCCTCCCCTTCCCCTCCTCACGGGTTTGCATTACGCAACGCCGACACCCGAAACCGCAATTCCCCTCACTTCAATCTCCCCTCAGCTCACGTAAGAATGAGATATACATGACCTACAAAACGTAATCACTTTCTTTTCCTCATTCGCCCATAATTTTTTTTTTCTGGAAAACGAAACAGATCATAATTCAATCGTTCAAGAGAAGCTGTCGAAAAGGCAGTTCACAGAACACTGCAATTCACTCTTGAACACCTGTGTGTGTTAAGAAGGCCAAGAGGAATATTGCTCTATTGCAAAATCTTCTCAAGACGTTCCTGCCGATGGTGGAGTATAGTATCAACCCCCCCCCCCCCCCCCCACCAACTAACATCTTTCTCTAGAACGTTCTTAATCTTCCACGTTCCCTTTCCTTGGGGGAAAGATGAAGAAATCTATAGGGGTTTGAATTTTGCTGTCAAATTGTATGAAAACAAATGAGACATTAGTGGAAACATACTGCTAAAAAGTAGAGCAACATAAGAGATATCAGAGGAAACAATTAGTGCTAAAAAGTAGAGCAACATAGGAGACATTAGAGGAAACACATACTGTTAGAAATTGAGCAACACAGAGAAGATATTAAAGGAAACAAATACTGCTAAAATGCAGAGCAACATAGGAGACATTAGAGGAAGCACATACTATTAAAAAGTAGAGCAACATAGAAGACATTAGACGAAACACTTGAAAGGCAGAGGAACATAGGAGACATTAGAGGAAACAAATGCTGTTAAAAATTGAGCAAGATAGGAGACATTAGAGGAAACACATATTGTTAATAATTGAACATAGGAGACATTAGAGGAAACACTTTTAAAAGGCAGAACAACATAAGAGACATTAGAGGAAACCCCATACTGTTAAAAATTTACCAACATAGAAGACATTAGAGGAAACCCATACTGTTGATAATTAAACATAGGAGACATTAGAGGAAACACTTTTAAAAGGCAGAGCAACATAGGAGACATTAGAGGAAACACATACTGTAAAAAATTTAGCAACATAGGAGACATTAAAGGAAATACCTTTTTTTAAAAAAGCAGAGCAACATAAGAAAAAAACACCAGCTGTCAAAAAGTACAGTAACACAGGATTCAATAGAGGGAACAGCTGCTACCACCTGTGTCATCTGGAGATGAACTGGGGGTTAAATTATCTGGAAGAGAGACTGGGATTCCGGGAAGGATTCATACTAGGCCTTCAACTGCACCCTTCCCTCTTCTATCTCTTCAAGAGTGGTCCTTGAGTTTCTGTTTATTATCAACTTGCTCTCTCTCTCTCTCTCTCTCTCTCTCTCTCTTCTCTCTCTCTCTCTCTCTCCTCTCTCTCTCTCTCTCTAATATCCCTTCATAAAGTAGAATGGCTGCCTCTTGAAAGTAATCATCAGACTTTCAAAAGGAAAACTTGTTGAAGGAGTTCCCTAACATCGACATTTTTTTTCTTATTTCTATATTTTTTGGCAAATTGTCCGCTATCGTTCCAAGAGACATGATCCCATTTTGAAGGTCATTAGAAAAATCTTATACACGGTAATTTTGATAACTTTACCAAGTCTTACACTACCTGTCTACTCTTTATGGTCCTCATCATCATTTCCTCCTACGCCTATCGACGCAAAGGGCTTCAGATTTCGCCAGTCGTCTCTATCTTGGCCTTTTAAGTGAGTACCTCTCCAGTTCACCATCTACTTGACGCTTCATAGTTCTGTCATGTAGGCCTGGGTCTTCTCAGTTTGAAAGTTTCGTGAATTAATCTCTCTTGGGGAGTGCGAATTCTGATAATTATTAATTTCGTGTTCTCTGGCAGTTTAGCCTCACCTCTGGTGTCTACAGGATATTTGCGGACTTACTGACATCTAAATTGCAATATTTGCGGAGTTACTAACATTTAAACTGCAATATTTGAGGACTTACTGACATCTAAATTGCAATATTTATGGACTTACTGACATCTAAATTGCAATATTTGCGGACTTTTTGAGATCTAATTTGCAATATTTGTGGACTTACTGACATCTAAATTGCAATATTGGCGGACTTACTGACATTTAAACTGCAATATTTGAGGACTTACTGACATCTAAATTGCAATATTTATGGACTTACTGACATCTAAATTGCAATATTTGCGGACTTTTTGAGATCTAATTTGCAATATTTGCGGACTTACTGACATCTTAATTGCAATATTTGCTCTTGCAATTTAGCCTCACCTCGGGTGTCCACAGGATATTTGCGAACTTACTGACATCTAAATTGCAATATTTGCAGACTCACTGACATCTAAATTGCAATATTTGCAGACGTACTGCCATCTAAATTGCAATATTTGAGGACTTACTGACATCTAAATTGCAATATTTGCGGACGTACTGCCATCTAAATTGCAATATTTGCGGACGTACTGACATCTAAATTGCAATATTTGCGGACGTACTGACATCTAAATTGTAATATTTGCGGACTTACTGACATCTAAATTGCAATATTTGCGGACGTACTGACATTTAAATTACAATATTTAGAAGTATTACTAGAGACCTTAATTATAAATCACAACGAACTGATGGAGATGGTTTGGACATGCTCTTCGCACTCCCCCAAGAGATATTAGTTCACCAAACGTTCAGCTGGGCTCCACAAGGAACTAGAAGAGTTGGAAGACCCCGACATACATGGCTGAGGACTATGAAGCGCAAAGTAGGAGATGAATGTAGAAGTATTGAATTAAAAGCTGAAGATAGAGACGACTGGCGGAATCTAACGAAGGTCCTTTGCGTCAATAGGCGTATAGGAAGAGAAGATGATGATGAAAGAACTGACTGACTGCGGTGACTTGCACAAACTGATTAACGACTGGATTTCGAAATTACATTTCTATCATTCATCCTCTGATTACATTTGTTAAATTTGCAGTTACTATATTCTTATATATTCTTACTATATTCGTTAAGAATATTTTACTTTTCAATGACCACAGTCATATTTTCAATAATTACCGACACTTTTAAACACCAAATCTATTCGTTTTATAA
>NC_090730.1:179654904-179665469 GCF_036898095.1 Palaemon carinicauda
AATCACTTTAAAATTTTAAAACAATAACAACAATTGAAGATAATCAAGTGTCTACTCTAACAAACTTCTAGTGTTTTTTTAAATATTTTATTTCAACTGTACATTACTTGTTTTGTAGTTTATTTTTTTTCCTTGTTTCCTTTCCTAGCTGGGTTATTTTCCCCTGTTGGAACTCTTGGGCTTATAGCATCCTGCTTTTCCAACTAGGGTTGCAACTTAGCTAATAATAATAATAATAATAATAATAATAATAATAATAATAATAATAATAATAATAATAATAATAATAATAATAATTCTGAAACAAAATAATAGTTAAAAAAAAACTTTTACCATAACAGTCAAGAGCGATATATTAGTTTACAATTATCTTAGTGATTTACAAGTGGTTATTTTCCGGCAGTTGGGTTTAATTTCTAATAACTAATGACGAAGGAGGCGTTGCTGCTCGTATTTCTTTCATGGTGATTAAGCTCTCGTGAAGGATTGAGAATCATTATACGTAATTAACTGCATTTGGGACGGTATAAGGATTTGGTGTCGGAACAATAATAATAACAAAAAACATTACAGCAACAAAACAAAAACAACAACAATAATAATAATAATAATAATAATAATAATGATAATAATACTAATAATAATAATAATAATAATATAAAAATAATAATAATAATAACCATAATAATAATAATAACCATAATAATAATAATAATATTAATAATGATGATAATAATAATAATAATAATAATAACTACAATGATAATAATAATAATAATAACGATAACAATATTAATAATAACAACAACAACAACAATAATAATAATAACAACAACAACAACAACAACAACAACAACAACAACAACAACAACAACAACAACAACAATAATATACCTGGAATTATCCGTTCACATACATTTATCCCTATCATTTTCTTTAATTCCCAGTTGTTGGTTTGTTGCAAGGAAAAAATTATGCAATATAAAAATTATGACACATCCTTGAGAGGAAGTTTATCCTATTGAAAATGCATTGATACACGATACCTAATTCTTTTCCTAGCTCAAAAGGCTTATTGAAAAAGCGATATACCATAAGAGAAGAGAGATAAGAGAGACAAGTAAAGCGGGAGGAAGAAAAGAATAATAAAGACTGCCATAAGGGAAAAGTAATAATTTAAGTATTGCTCGTTTCCACAGAGTGAAAATGCGAGGAGGTGGTCTGACGGGTGTTACCGCGCGACCTGAACTGAAAGAATTAAACCCTAGAGCTAAATAGAATGATGTATGGTCATATACACACAATATATATATATATATATATATATATTATATACTGTATATATATATATATATATATATATATATATATATATACAGTATGTGTGTGGGGGGGGGGGGGGGGAATTTGCCTGTGGCCTTCGTCCTGATGTGGTCTAAAAACGGCTGAATTTCTTTTGTTGCTGTATGTATGTATGTAGGTGTGTATGTATGTATGTATGTATATATATACTGTATACTGTATATATACATGATATTACATACACACACACACACACACACACATATATATAATATATATATATATATATATATATATATATATATCAGTTTAGTGAGATCGGTGCTACTGTAGGGACAAGAGTCGTGGTATGACAATGAAACAATATCCAACAGATTTTAAAGATTTGAGAACAATTCCCTCACATGGATATTGGGAGTTAAATGTCAGGACAGGATTAGAAATGAACTATAGGAGAGATTACTCAAGTGCCAAATATGGGTGAGGATCATGGTGAGGGGTAGATGGAGACGGTTTTGGGCAAGTTCTTCACACTCCCCAAGAGAGATTAGTTCACCAAACTTACAACTGGGCTCCACAAGGCACTAGAAGAGTTGGAAGCCCCAGGGCCTACATGGCTGAGGACTATGAAGCGTGAAGCAGTAGATGATGAATGGAGATGTATTGACTTGAAAGCTCAAGATAGAGACGACTGGTGAAATCTAACTGAGGCTCTTCGCGTCAATAGGTGTAGGAGGAAATGATGATGATGATGAGGATGATATATATAATATATATATATATATATATATATATTACATATACAGTATATACATATATGTATATATATATATACACACACACACATATATATATATATATATTATATATATATATATATATATATATATATATATAATATATAACGTTGTAAGACGACCGAAACTTATATATTATACGTATATACTATCACTAACTTGAATGACATGACATAGAAAGTTATCAAAATGTTTAAAATATATCAACAAAAAAATCGAATAACCGGGCTTCTCTCTCTCTCTCTCTCTCTCTCTCTCTCTCTCTCTCTTCTCTCTCTCTCTCTCTCTCTCTCTCTCTCCAAATGTCGCAATGGGACTCTGTCACACACCACAGACGTCGTCGGAACCGCAAAAATAAGATGACTGACAAGTACTCTTGTTTATTTCACTTCCTTCAAATCTATGTAAATATGCATTCCCCTCGGGAACGACGATTAATCACATCGATATAATTCCTAAAAAAAAAAAAACAGGAAGGGGAGAATATCTATATATACATATTATGAATGAAATGGACGTTTGTATTCTCGTCATTTCGCCGTTCATTGAGCTGAAGACCCCTAGTGATTATAAAAAAAATATTTGTGAGTCACGTATTTTTTTTATAGACCCCAGTTTCGCAGACGTCAATGAATCTCAGACTTGCTTTTCTTTCCTACTTAAGTTGTTGAATGGGGGAAATTATGAATGAGGAACATTGACTTATGCAATGTTTGAAATATTAATGAAATAGTTTTTTTTTCTCATTATCCGTCTGTGGCCTTGACCGGATGACCGTATTCGCTTCCAGGTAATTTTCCTGGAAAACGGACTTTGTGGGGGTTAGATATTAGTTTGCAAGGTCGTGTATAGAATAGACTTGAGGTCATCTTCATATGTGAAAGTTTTCTTTTGAACATGAGTACTAAGAAAATTTCACCTTTCTTTGTATAAAAAAAAATGTCCTTATTTTCGTTTCCTCTTGGGGTTTAATATCAGTTGCGCAAGATACTTTATATCTTATCCCTGACATAATTCTTCCTCCCCCTTTTTAAATATGAAACAAATAATTGATGTCAATTTTGAAGAAACGTTAATCGCGTTTGAAAGGAAAGTAATCAAGGTTTTGGAAAGGTCTTACAGAGATCTTTGATGCCATACAGAGCTGTAAGCCTGTAACTCTGTAGGATTCAAAGCACTACTGTAGAATTTCATCTATAGCCAATGTAACTATAGAATTCATCTATAGTCCACTGTAACTAAAATGGCAATACTTTATAATGAAGATTATACATAAGTTGTAAATTGTCTGTGGACTTGAAGTTTTGCCCTTTTTATTCTCTAAGTTATATTCATAGTGTTTCATATCTACTCACATATTCATTCATATCTTCCTTACATATATAATGGAAATTTCTTCGGATAAATAAATTACAAGATAGATTTTCTCTCTGTGTATACATACCTTTGTTTTACTCTTTTCCCTTTTAGTAATGTAGCAAAAAAAAATTCTTCAATCATTCTATCTTTCATATATAAATAATTGAAATGTCTCAAGATAAATAAACTATTCGATAGATTTTCTATCTTGTATATACATACCTTTATTTTTTTACTCTTTTACCTATTAGTAATTTATAAAAAAAAATATTCCTCTTTCTACCTTCCATATATAAATAACAGAAAGTTCTCAAGATAAATAAACTACCATATAGATTTTTTTCCTATATATCCCTACCTTTGTTTTTTTTTTTTTTACTATTTTACTTATTAGTAATGTATAAAGATTTCTTCATTCATTCTTTATTTCCTATATAAATAACCGAAATATCTCAAGATGAAAAAAAATATCAGGAAGCTTTTCTCTTTTCTATATCCATACTTTTTTATTTACTCTTTTGAATACACACGCACACAAACACACACCACACACCACACACACACACACACATATATATATATATATATATATATATATATATATATATATATATGTGTGTGTGTGTATATATATATGTATGCATTTATATATATATACAATACATACATACATATATATATATATATATATATATATATATATATAAACAACACATACATATATATATATATATATATATATATATATATATATATATATATATATATATATATATATATATATATATATATATATATATATATATATATACACACACACACATATAAATTCTCTTTCCACATCATCAACCGGCGATTTTAACCACAAATAACTCATAAGCGTAAAAAAAAAAGAAAAAAAAATTAATAATCAATCAGCAAGGTGCCGAGGAAGATTTCCAGGTGTGGTTTTCCGTGGTTCCTTTTAAAATCCTTCAATGGGGGAAATTCCGTATGAGTAATACACCATTGAATGCCATTAGTTTTTTCCCAGCCTCACAAAGACACAATGAAGGGAAGGAACTGGGTGACCTGACTTTTTTTTTTTTTCCATGCGGTTTTTTTTTTTTCTTAATGTATAGTGTCATTTCTGACCTACATATTCAGTTCTTATTTCCCTTGCCGACTTGCAAATTAAAAGCTGGAAATTTTTTCTTGTCATCTTTTGAATCCAAGCAAGGAAATTTATCATCATCATCATCAACATTATTATTATTATTATTATTATTATTATTATTATTATCATCATCATTTGCTTTGATATTATTATTATTATTATTATTATTATCATTATTGTTATTATTATTATTATTATTATTACTATTATTATCATCATTATTATTATCATTATTATCTACGCTACAAGCCTAGATGGAAAACCAGGATACTATAAACCCAAGGGCTCCAACAGGGAAAAAACCCCAGCGAGGAAAGGAAACAAGTTAATAAATAAACTACAAGAGAAGTAATAAACAATCAAAATAAAATATTTTAAGAACAGTAACATTAAAATAAATCTTTTCATATATAAACTATAAAAAATTCCCCACCCCAGAAAAAAACAAGAAGAGAAATAAAATAGATTGATTGATTGATTTAAGGTTTTCTGGCATCCTGACATCTAAGGTCATTGACGCCGATATCATTTATTATAAAAAATATAAGAATATTTGATTAAACCATATAAGCAAAGATGTCATTATAAAAGTTAAATATGTTTCAGAAGACATGCTTCTGAAATAAATTTAAAAATACCGCTAGCATTGTACGACACATCATGTCCAAGAATCTTGGCAAGGATGAACCTGCCATCCTCACCTCGAGCCTTAAACAGATATCTATTCCTTTCACTGCTAAATAAGATGGAATGTGCCCGAGTGTACCCTCAAACAGCTATCAATGAAGACCCCGACCTTCAATTGGGGGGGGAAGGGGTCATTAAGGCTGTCGGACCCCAGCAGTAAACAAATATACAAATAAACAAACTTCCGAGCAATTGCTCCACTACCAGACGGACATGGGGGGGGGGGGAGGAAATGCGACCTTCCAATGACTAAGTCATCGATGTTTTTATCTTTAGTCACGGCGACCATGCCCCCGGAAGTGGAATATTCCCAAAGAAGGAAAAGAAGGACGAAATGTCTTTACATCACAATCTCAAATGAAGGAAAACAGAGAAAGGAGTTCCCCTGGGGGAGGGGGGGAGGGGGGGGACTGTTAAAGAGTTTGCGTGTTCAGGTCGGATCTTATTGTTTGCAGTTGGGCAGCTTTCAAAAGACCGTCTATATAATGCTGCTTATTATCATTATCGTTATTATGAGTGTTATTCTTAGTTCTTCCCATAATGTAGGGATCAGATATAAGAGCGAAAATGAGTCGATAATAGGGAGAGTTGGGGAGAATCATAGAGAATATATCCTCTTGACGTCAAACATTTAAACTCTATATTTTTATCCTTTGCAGTCATTAGCAGGTACGAAAACGCATTGTGATTTCCACTTGCATTCCACCCTGCTTGATATTCATATTTCTTTTAATAATAAGCTTTGATACAGTTTGTTACAGAAATCAGTTTTAAATAACAATCGTCTCTACTAATTTGGCTTCCAATATATATTCTACGAACTTCGTCCCTTCATGGGAAAATGTAGTTAAATGCTACGAATCCCAGAAGTATCAGAAGAAAAAAAAACACACACACACAAATACGAACACACACACAGTCCAAGTACCGCGATAGTTCTCGGGATACGAAGTCAGACACAACTATGGAGTTAGTGAAAACATGTGTAGGTGACATGATTTATGTACATCACGATCTGTAACGTCGCATATATTCTATAAATATATAGCATGCACGTGTGTACGTTGTATGCAGAGGAAGCCTTAGTAGATGGATGGACAACACGAAGAAAACTCAATTTAGAGAGATGAAAGGATTTGATATCCAGAACGCGCAGGTGTACCAAGATAAGACTGAATGACCAACTATATACTAATATATACATACATATATATATATATATATATATATATATATATATATTGATATAGATAGATAGATATTGTGTATATGTATATATATAAATATATATATATATATATATATATATATATATATATATATATATATATATATATATATGTATATATACAGTATATACATACATACATACACACACATATATATGTATATATATATATATATATATATATATATATATATATATATACACACATACACACATATATATATATACTTATATATATATTGATATAGATAGATAGATACTGTGTATATGTGTATATATACACACATACACACACATATATATATATATATATATATATATATATATATATACAGTATATGTATACATACATACATACACACACACACACACACACACATATATATATATATATATATATATATATATATATACACACGTGTGTTACACAAATTAGAATTATTCAAAAGTTGCTCCTTGGAGTTTTTAACCATTCTAAACACAGGGTCGCATCATATATGCTAGGGGATAAAATAGGCCTACCGTAATACCTCCATAATACAATAGATATAACATCCAGTAGGCATGAGAGAGAATATAACTATTTTCGAATGTCTCAACCACTTCACAATCCTTTGAACGCAAAACTTTTTAATTTCATTTAGCCTTCCATTTTTTAAATATATTTTGTACTTAATATGAGCTCTTTAACATCGTAGTATTATTATCCAAAACTCGAAGTTTTATAAAAACAAAGTCCTTTATGCCATTCTCGTCTTTTCATTTCCGCGCTTTCTTCTCTATCTCCCTATTACCATCGTCAGCATCATCATCACTACTATTATAATCATCATCATCACCATCACTACGATCATCATCATCATTATCATCACTACGATCATCATCATCATCACCATCATCATCATCATCTCCATTACCATTATAATTATCATCCTCACCACTACCATCATCATCCTCATCACTACTGTCATCATCATCATCATCATCACTACCATTATAACCATCATCATCATCCCCACTACCATTATAATCATCATCCTCACCACTACCATCATCATCATCATCACCATCATCATCATCATCTCCATTACCATTATAATCATCATCCTCACCACTACCATCATCATCCTCATCACTACTGTCATCACCATCATCATCACTGCTATTATCATAATCATCATCATCCACATGAATACCATTATAATCCTCATCCTCATCACTGCCATTAGAATCACCAACATCACTACCATCATCATCCTCATCACTAACATCATCATCATCATCATCATCCCCACTACCATTATAATCATCATCCTCACCACTACCATCATCATCCTCATCACTACCGTCATCATCATCATCATCATCACTGCTATTATCATAATCATCATCATCCACATGAATACCATTATATCCTCATCCTCATCACTGCCATTATAATCATCATCACCAATACCATTATAATCATCTCCATCACTACCGTTATAATAATCACCATCATCACTACCATTATAATTATCATCATCATCATCATCACTACCATTATAATCATCACCATCATCACTATCATCATCACTACCACCCTCATCATCACTACTACCATCATCACTACCATTATAATAATCATCATCATCACTACCATTATTATCACTATCATTATTATCATCATCATCATCACTATCATTATAATCATCATAATCATCACTACTACCATAATCATCATCACTACCATTATAATAATCACCATCATCACAACCACTATAATAATCACCATCATCACTATCATTGTAATCATCATAATCACTACCATTATAATAATCACCATAATCACAACCATTATAATAAACATCAGCATCATCACAACCATTATTATAATCATCATCATCAACATCACTACCATCACCATCATCATCACCATCTTAGAGCCTCCCTCCACTCATCTCGCGTGCCCTTTCCTCCCCATCGTCCACTAACGAGATGTCAGCACCTTAAAAATGCAAAGGGATTTTAAAAACTCTCAAGCCCCCCCACCACTCGGACAATCCTTTGAGTATCTCAGAGAGAGAGAGAGAGAGAGAGAGAGAGAGAGAGAGAGAGAGAGAGAGAGAGAGAGAGAGAGAGATTTATGGCCTTCCTTCATTTGTCTCAATATGAAAAATTCTAGGGAGGAATGACAGAAATAGCCTGGGAGAAGAAAGGTGGGTGAAATAAAATCAGCTTTGACAACCAATGTATATAGGAGAGAGAGAGAGAGAGAGAGAGAGAGAGAGAGAGAGAGAGAGAGAGAGAGAGAGAGAGAGAGAGAGTTATCTACAACTATACAGATTTCTACAGTGCTCGTGAAAATCCAATGTTTCTAAGATTTAGAACGCTACGTATCAAAGGTATCTTCATCTTTTCTTCTTTGAGGTTCTAGAGAAAATACAAGGTACCAGTTCCTGATACATTAATACTTTAACTTCTGCATACATACAAAACATACATATAAATGCACATACATACATATATATATATATATATATATATATATATATATTATATATATATATATATATATATATATATATATATATATATATATTCCAACATGTAAAAAGAGAAATGGACGTGGGCAGGGACATATGAGAATGACAAATAGATGGACGTTAGGAATAAGAGAATGGGTCCCTAGAGATTGGAAATGGAGCAGGGGAAGGAAGAGAAAACGATGGATTCACGAACTAAGAAAGTTTCCAGGCGTGGACTGGCACAAAAAAGAAAGTTTTCAGGCGTGACTGGCACAAAAAAGAAAGTTTCCAGGCGTGGACTGGCACAAAAAAGAAAGTTTCCAGGCGTGGACTGGCACAGAAAAGAAAGTTTCCAGGCGTGGACCTGGCACAGAAAAGAAAGTTTCCAGGCGTGGACTGGCACAGAAAAGAAAGTTTCCAGGCGTGGACTGGCATAGAAAGACCATAAACAGACGCATGTGGAAGGACATATCTGAGGCCTTTGTTCTGGCAGCGGACTAATAGTCCATTTCTTTTAGCGAGTCATATTTGCACCGACTCGCAACGGTGCCCTTTTAGCTCGGAAAAGTGTCCTGGTCGCTGATTGGTTAGAATTATCTTGTCCAACCAATCAGCGATCAGGAAACTTTTCCGAGCTAAAAGGGTACCGTTGCGAGTCGGTACAAATATGACTCGCTAAAAGAAATGGGACTATAGTAACGGTTGATGATGATGGTATTCGTAAATGTGTGAGTTCTTAATATAATGGTATAATTGGGTTCCAAACAGCACTATACCATTCCCAACACAAATACACCTTTGTCCACTCTCTCAACTCTTTGTTCTACCTCAGCACTATCAACGTGGACATATATATATATATATATATATATATATATATATATATATATACTATATATATATATATATATAATATATATTATATATATATATATATATATACCAAGGCACTTCCCCTAATTTTGGGGGGTAGCCGACACCAACAATGAAACAAAACAAAAAAGGGGGACCTCTACTCTCTACGTTCCTTCAGCCTAACCAGGGACTCAACCAAGTTCAGCTGGTACTGCTAGGGTGCCACAGCCCAACCTCCCACATTATCCACCACAGATGAAGCTTCATAATGCTGAATCCCCTACTGCTGCTACCTCCGCGGTCATCTAAGGCACCGGAGGAAGCAGCAGGGCCTAGTGGAACTGCGTCACAATCGCTCGCCATTCATTCCTATTTCTAGCACGCTCTCTTGGCCTCTCTCACATCTATCCTCCTATTACCCAGAGCTTTCTTCACACCATCCATCCACCCAAACCTTGGCCTTCCTCTTGTACTTCTCCCATCAACTCTTGCATTCATCACCTTCTTTAGCAGACAACCATTTTCCATTCTCTCAACATGGCCAAACCACCTCAACACATTCATATCCACTCTAGCCGCTAACTCATTTCTTACACCCGTTCTCTCCCTCACCACTTCGTTCCTAACCCTATCTACTCGAGATACACCAGCCATACTCCTTAGACACTTCATCT
>NC_090730.1:179675969-179678469 GCF_036898095.1 Palaemon carinicauda
AAATATATATGAATTTGATAGTTAGGTGATTATGCTTTTGGCTCAATCTATAAAATAGTATTCCAAGTCATATTTCAATTCCCCTGATTCAACTGCCAGATCAGGAAAAACATTTCCCTAATCTGGTCACAGTTGATATAAAACTATTTAAAATTATACTTTTGAGTTTTGTTAGGGTTCAATTTCATGCCACATAATTTGCACCATGTACTAAGTCTAGCTAGAAATCTATTAGGGAATTACGCCACCTCAAATCTACATTCAGGATATGGAATTGATACAAAGAGAGTAGCATCATCTGCATATGCAACAAGCTTGTATTCTAGACCAAACGACATATGCGTATATTCAGTAGAATGAAGAATAAGAAGATTGGCACCACTACGCTCCAAGTAATGTCAGACAGAGAGAGAGAGAGAGAGAGAGAGAGAGAGAGAGAGAGAGAGAGAGAGAGAGAGAGAGAGAGAGAGTTACGCAAACGTAACGCGATTAAGAAAACCAATGTCTATTCGGAACCTTCCAGCGGAGCAAATTGACTATGTTAAGACGCATGAAGTAAAAATCATCATAATCACCTCCTGCTGTCTATATACTGTATATATATATATATATATATATATATATATATATATATATATATATATATATATATATATATATAGAGAGAGAGAGAGAGAGAGAGAGAGAGAGAGAGAGAGAGAGAGAGAGTTTATACATGTACAAATACAAATATATATGAATATAAATGTATAAAATATTGATATATAAATATAAATATATATATATATATATATATATATATATATATATTATATATACTGCAGTTTATACATATACAAACACAAATGTGTAATATGCATAAAAATGTATAAAATATTATGATATACCTCTAAAATATATACTGTGTATGTATATATACACACACACACACACACACATATATATATATATATATATATATATATATATATATATATGAGTGTGTGTGTGTGTGTGATACAGAAATACAGATATAATAAAACTACAAAAAACCTGTCTCACCCGGACAACCAGACCACAAGAAATCCTTCCATTTGCGAACATCATCAACGAAGGCATGTAGAGACTATTATGTCATGGAATACCTACCTACCTACCTATTCGAGCCATCGCTCAAGCCGTGAAGAACCGGGACACTTTGAAAGAGAATAAAACCCTCAATCAACAAAAGGTAAAACAGTAAGTGCTCACCAATTACAATCACGCGAACTCCGAGTTAAATGTCCTTCGTGTCAATGTATGCCGTCACTAAAAAAAAAAATTGTCATTTTATATAATGGGAACACTATGTGTGATTTGATTACGTGAAAATTACTAGTTAGGACGTATGCTTATTGTGTCGCGTTACAAAAAAAAAAAAAAAAAAAAAAAACACCTGAGATTATAAAAAAGGTACTTTTGGGGAACCTTCCCGAGCTTCACGGATAAAAGGGTTATGAGATTATTATCTTATCAAAGCCTATCAGGTACGTCAATACAAAAGCACATTCAGTATTACAAGGAAATAGCGTAGAAAAATAAAATAATGCCAAATGTGCCCAGTAATACCAATACAGGTATTTATAACACACACACACACACACACATACATATATATATATATATATATATATATATATATATATATATATATATATATATGCGTGTGTAAATATACATACACACACGTGTATCTGCCAAATACATGTACGCGTGAAAACATCTATATATATATATATATATATATATATATATATATATATATATATATATATATATGTGTGTGTATGTGTGTATATATATATATATATGTGTGTGTGTGATATACAAATACAAACACAGCATATTTATGAATGGTGAAATTTATTTGCTGACGTCCAAATATATTGGCAAAATTTATATTGTGACTACTACAATAAGGGTGGGCTGAGGCACCCTAGGGGTACCAACAAAACTTGGCTGAACCCCTCGTCAGGCTGGGAGGAGCAAATAGAAGAAAAGTTCCCCTTTATGATGTCGTCTACCCCTAAAATTGGAGGAAAGCGCCTTGGTAGATAGATAAGACTATTGTAGAACACTCTCCTCACGGCTACAAGAATTTTCATGTTTAAAATTGACACAGTTACCGATGAGAAAAACAGACATGTTTATTCAGGCTCTTTTTAGTGCGAGGGAAGAGCGAAGATACAAGCATAATATATACACAAAATGAACTATGTACGATCGTGTGACACACGGTTGGTACAATGCATTGTCTTATGGACGTTATATTCAAGAGCTTTATGCGGAGAATGCAATCCACGATGTCTGGGCTAGAGCTAAATAATACTTATCAGGAACCACAATATCCTTTTAAACCCTTAATGATATTGTTGGTTATTCTATCAAATTCCTTAAATATCTGACTGACATTACATAGAGATCTTATGAACCGGTCAGATAATTCTGTGGTATTCACCACTTTGATATATTTTACTAAAGG
>NC_090730.1:179685969-179688469 GCF_036898095.1 Palaemon carinicauda
ATAATTAAATGGCTTTCAGAATATCTCTGACTGGAATTACCAGTTGATGAAGCCAATCGTAGATTATTATAAATTGTGGCTTTATTTTGACAGAACTTTTCGCTATTGAAACTTCTACAATTGCTAGTAAATTTTGACATCATTGGTCAATCATCAATAGATTTTTGACAATACAATACGTGTATAATCATTACTAGTTATTTTAGACAACACAATATCACATTTATAACTATTACTAATTATTTTGAGACGTTCCAATACCACATGCATAATTAATGCTAGTTATTTTTGACAAATATTCCACATGTATAACTATTATTAGTTCTTTTAGACACAATAATACCACATGTTTAAATATTACTAGCTATTTTATACAACTTAATACCACGTGTATAACTATTACTAGTTCTTTTAGACAACACAATACCACATGTATAACTATTACTAGCCATTTTAGACAACACAATACCACATGTATAACTATTACTAGTTATTTTAGACAACACAATACCAAATGTTCAACTATTACTAGCTATTTTAGCCAACATACTAGCTAGCGTTTGACTGTCACTAGTTATTTTAGACACACAATACCACATGTATGATTATTACTAGTTATTTTTGACGACAGAATACCACATGTATTATTATTACTAGTAATTTTAGACAACACAATACCACATATCTTATTATTACTAGTAATTTTAGACAACACAATACCACATGTATTATTATTACTAGTAATTTTAGACAACACAATACCACATGCATTATTATTACTAGTAATTTTAGACAACACAATACCACATATATGGTAAATTACTTTGTAATTCACAATATACTCACTGAAATACCTAACAACACTAACGTTATCTTTACATGAAGAACCTGAACAATATAGACTACTGCAATTCTGTGTTGTTTACACATGATTTTTCGCTTACTGTCCCTGGTGGTTTTCATGTATTGCTTACATTAATTTACCGAGGCCATTTTCACTGTCCTATTATCATTATTATTATTATTATTATTATTATTATTATTATTATTATTATTATTATTATTATTAACTAAGCTACAAACCAAGTTGGAAAAGCAGGATGCTATGAGCCCAAGGGCTTCGATAGGGAAAAATAGCCCAGTGAGGTAAGTAATGAACAAATAAAATAAAAGATATTAAGAACTGTAACAACATTAAAATAGATCTTTGAATCAGTAGAACTTCAAAAGTTCAAAGTTGGAGCAAATGTTTTTATGTTGACCAGGCTGACAAGAGTCTTTTTATTATTCATATATGAAATATCTGTTTTGACGTTGTTAATAGTTTATATAGTACATATCTGTTTTGACGCTGTAACTGTTTTTAGAATGATATATTGTTAATTTATTCTCATCATTTATTTATTTCCTTATTTTTTTCCTCACTGGGCTATTTTTCCCTGTTGGAGCCCTAGGGCTTATAGCATCTTGCTTTTCCAACTAGGGTTGTAGCTTGGCTAATAATAATAATAATAATAATAATAATAATAATAATAATAATAATAATAATATAAACTACAAAAACTTGAAAAAAGCAAGATTAATAAAAATATGAGAGAATAGTGTGTTTTAGTGTACCCTCCAGCAAGAGAAGGGTTTGAATACAGTTCTGTACCGCACGTGTTTCATACAAGCGTGTAGTCTGAAGGTTTTGGTTTTTTTATCTTATCACTCGGTCTTCCCCGCACCGTTAATAGATCATTAAAAGTGCGTTATCATGCTAGCACAAGCTTTATCATGTTTGATTTTTTTGTGACGTTCTTCCTCGCAAGTCATTGTATATTAACTCTTTTGTGACGTTCTTGCTCGGACGCCGCTGTATATGGACTCGGTGATTGTTAAATAAAGTTTAGTTGCATTCACCTCGCCTATGAGTCATCATGCAACGACTCCCTCGCACAGTTCATTCTCTAACAACTGGCCATAAATGTGAACTCTTACTTCCCTCAGAAGTTCTTACGATGATATTTAAAAGGGATGTATGAAAAAAAAAAAAAAAAAACTGTAATTAGCGAAAACAACATTAATTTCCTAGCCAGTTTTTAATCAATGATAGAAAAAGAAGATGGGGTTAAAAAACCTTGTACATAAACATAAACATCTAAATACTTGATTTCCTTTTTTCGTACATAAGTATTACATTCCTAGAAATCAAAAAGGAAAGGAACAACATCCAATATCACACTTAATTTCATTTTATTCTTGAAACAGAAAATTTATCATTTTAGCAGACATAGAAGAAACCAACAACTCATTTGAATTGCTATATGAAATACTTCTCTCTCTCTCTCTCTCTCTCTCTCTCTCTCTCTCTCTCTCTCTCTCTCTCTCTGCTATATATGACCCCAACGGATGCCGTAATATACAATATATGTATACAATGCTTTTATCCGCGACTAGATTATATGAATACTGCATTATTTGTAGAGCAAATAATATTGATAAACAACAAGCAGTGGTT
>NC_090730.1:179698469-179703469 GCF_036898095.1 Palaemon carinicauda
ACTAGGGTTGTAGCTTGGCTAGTAATAATAATAATAATAATAATAATAATAATAATAATAATAATAATAATAATAATAACTCCAATGCGTACTTCTACTTCGATATATTATCTTCAAAATCTAATGGATATGTCCTTGGGTCATACCCCCACATGTCCATCAAGTTTCGTTGAAACTGGTTCAGTAGTTTTTGTGCGTTACTCACAAACAAAAAATAACGTAACAAAACATTTGCCATTTACTAATATTGCTATTATTTTCAAAGTATTGTTGTTTATTTATACTTTAATGTACTTTATCCAAAATGTTACAGATTCACCCTTTGGTCATACCCAACATGACTACCAAGTTTGGTTAAAATCTGTAAGATAGTTTTTGTGTAAAGTTGCTTTCAAACAAACAAATAAATAAACGCCGAGAGTTGAATACATATCCTTCTTAAGATCTTCGATTTTGGTGAAGGCAATAATATGTTACGATTAATCATAGCATTACACACACTAACTAGTTTAACTTTTCGGTCCGATGGACCTAGATGCTTACTGAGGTACAGAACCAATAGGTATTTTTCCTTGTTTTTCTTTTACAAAGGCAGCTGGATTTTTAGTCACTAAATTCTCTGTTATTTTCCACAAGTTAGCAAAAAGGGTTCTCTTTGCAGTTACTTAAGAATTAGTAAAGTTATTCCATTAGGTAAATGTATTTGTGGTAGCTCTAGCCCAGCTGATTACTGCCCAATTTCCATACCTAAAGTTTTTGAACGTCTTTTGGCAAAACGTCTAAGAGGTATGCTGAAAGTAATAATCTGTTCCCTATTTTGCAATTTGGTTTTTGTAAAGGCCTTGGAGTATGCAATGCCCTTCTTGCAATCACCAATGCTGTTCAGAAACCCATTGATTGTGGTCAGGAAGTTCGTATGATTGGCCTTGATTTTAGTGCTGCCTTTGACCGTGTTAATCATGAGGTCCTTGCTCTCACGCTCAAATAGTTGGGAATAGGTGGGTCTTTCTTAGAATCATTATTGAATTTTTTGGTAATAGGTCACAAAGAGTTGTTGATTACGGGCACCATAGAGAGTATAGGAGTGTGATAGCTGGTGTTCCTCACAGTAGTGTTCTTGGCCCACTACTTTTCATACACATGATATGAAGTTCACTGTAGAAAAAAAGTTCATTGCATATGCAGATGATGCTACTCTCTTTACTTCAATTTCATCTCCGGGATGGCTAGATACCTTAATAGAGATATAGTTGACAATAGTGCATGATGCAAATTATGGGGCAGGAAGTTGAACACTATCAAAACTCAAAGTATGATTGTAAGTATGTCGAGGACAGTGACTCATCAACATTCAGATCTCTGCATTGTAATGTTTTGTAACTTTAAACAATGCTTTTAAAATTCTAAGTATTATTCTTGATTGCAAATTTACCTTAGAGAAATACATTCGATCTACTTCTGCAATTGCACGCACAAAAATAGCTAATTGAAGGTCTTTTATATTTTGGGTGATCAATCTATTCTGAAGAAATGTTGTAACTCTTTCATTCTAACTTGTTTACAGCATTGTTTTCCTGTCTGGTCTTCAGCTGTTGACTCCCATCTAAATTTCTTGGAAAATAACTTGTGGTATATTAAATTTCTTATTCCTGATCTGAATATTAATATTTAGCACTGCGTTCAGTCTTTTTTTAGGTAGGTTGCTAAGATTTTATATAATTGTAATCATCCTTTGGATTCAGATCTTCCCATCCTGTACCATGCTGTACTATAGTCCATTTCTTTTAGCGAGTCATATTTGCACCGACTCGCAGCGGTGCCCTTTTAGCTCGGAAAAGTTTCCTGATCGCTGATTGGTTGGACAAGATAATTCTAACCAATCAGCGACCAGGAAACTTTTCCGAGCTAAAAGGTCACCGTTGCGAGTCGGTGCAAATATGACTCGCTAAAAGAAATGGACTAAAGTACTGGGTATGCAGTTAGCTCTAAAAGTCTTGCCTTCTCCATATTATTATTATTATTATTATTATTATTATTATTATTATTATATTATTATTATTACTAGCCAAGCTACAACCCTAGTTGGAAAAGCAAGATGCTATAAGCCCAAGGGCTCCAATAGGGAAAAATAGCCCAGTGAGGAAAGGAAATAAGGAAATAAATAAATGATGGGAACAAATTAACAATAAATCATTCTAAAAACAGTAGCAGCGTCAAAATAGATATGTCATATATAAACTATTTACAACGTCAGAAACAGATATGTCATATATAAACTATTAAAAGACACATGTCAGCCTGGTCAACATATAAACATTTGCTCCAACTTTGAACTTTTGAAGTTCTACTGATTCAACTACCCGATTAGGAAGATCCTTCCACAATAATAAGACTCAACGCTATACAGTATTCTAGGAGTTTTATTTCAGCTGTGACCAGATTGTGGAATGATCTTGTTAAGCGGATAGTAGAATAGGTGAAGATTTAGAAGCTCTAATTTGCAGCGAATGTTTTTTTTATGTTGAACAAGTCTCACTTCGTGGTTTATTTATTACCTACCTATTCTGAGAATCTTACTAATCTACTGATATCTTATATTCATTACTTCTCATTTAATTTCCTCATTGGATATATAGTATCATATTGGTCTTATAGTATTCTGCTTTCACAAACACACGCTTATATATATATATATATATATATATATATATATATATTTATATATATACAGTATTTATATATATATAATGTATATTTATATATATATATATATATATATATATATATATATATATATATATATATATAGTATCATATTGGTTTTATAGTATCCTGCTTTCACAAACACACACCCTCATATATATATATATATATATATATATATATATATATATATATATATATATATATATATATATATATATGTGTGTGTGGGTGTGTATGTATGTATGTATGTATGTATGTATGTATAAAATGTGCATACGACACCATCAGTAAAATAACGAAGATATATCATACTGGAGAAGAAACGTGCATCAGGTCAGCTAAGTAGGTTACCCACTGCCCTTTCACCTAATTACTCCAGACGAGTGATATTGAGCCTCTACACTAAAGACTTGGAAATTATACACGAATTCCTACTGACCTGTAGTTTGGAATTGTGGAAATTATTCTAGAATTCCTATCGAACAGTAGATTTTGGAATTGTGGAAATTATTCAAGAATTCCTACTGATCTGTAGTTTGGAATTGTGGAAATTATTCTAGAATTCCTATCGAACAGTATATTTTGGAATTGTGTAAATTATTCAAGAATTCCTACTGACCTGTAGTTTGGAATTGTGGAAATTATTCTAGAATTACTACCGAATAGTAAATCTTGGAATTGTGGAAATTATTCAAGAATTCCTACTGATCTGTAGTTTGGAATTGTGGAAATTAATCTAGATTTCCTACTAACATGTAGTTTGGGATTGTGGAAATTACTCTAGAATTTCTACTAACCTGTAGTTTGTAATTGTGGAAATTATTCTTGAATTCC
This sequence comes from Palaemon carinicauda, assembly GCF_036898095.1. Lineage (NCBI taxonomy): Eukaryota > Metazoa > Arthropoda > Malacostraca > Decapoda > Palaemonidae > Palaemon > Palaemon carinicauda. The sequence continues at coordinate 179,702,010 of NC_090730.1, forward strand.
TTCAGATCAGTAAAGTTTGGAATTGTGGAAATTATTCTTAACGTTAATGATGGTCACCAAAGCTAAGCGAGATTTTGGTCAGGTCAGTTAGTGGACGGGTAGTCATGAAATAGTTTAGATTTTAATTTCGAAACAAGAGTTGGCCTTTTTCAAACCGCCACCCCACCACCTCCCAATCAAAGATAAGATACCTGATCCCACGGCTTAAATAGGTTTTGGTTCAATATTAGATTTTGATTCACCTATATGTCCATGTGCAAAAAAAAAAAAAAAAAAAAGAAAAAAAAAAAAGGGGGGGGGGAAAAGATCCCATCCTAGCAAACGAGGACCATGAGTTAAATCAACGTATACCAACACTACATAAGGAAGATTTTATATAAGTTATGTTGATTTTCGATAAGTGATTCCGAAGAAAATAAAAAGATTTTTAAATTAACCTATACTATTTCAACACTTTTTTTTTTAATTATATCTTCATATGAATGATACTATGGTTCTGGAAAATGTGAAGTGAGCCCGTCAGAAACTTTGACATAAAGAAGGTCTAACATCGACCACAAAAGCTTGACCTATTTCAGAGTCCTCTGGTACCCACGGGATGCGCAGAGCCTCGATGAATTCACGCCTTATGTCTCTTTCTTTTGCCCTCTCTCTGAGCTCTGAGCTCAATCCAACCTGCGCATGGTCATCAGCCACGTAATTAAAAACATTATCTCTAGTCAGTTCTTATTTTTGTGGGGAGAAGGATGGATACTGAAATCAAATGAGAGAGGAGAGAGAGAGAGAGAGAGGAGAGAGAGAGAGAGAGAGAGGAGAGAGAGAGAGAGAGAGAGAGAGAGAGAAATTCGATTATGTTCATTCTATGTGGGAGGTAGAGAGGTTGAATCTAAAGTGGTATTTTTCGTCTTAGAGAGAGAGAGAGAGAGAGAGAGAGAGAGAGAGAGAGAGAGAGAGAGAGAGAGAGAGAGAGACCGTGTCTTGCATAAGGCAAGAAAATCTTGAATGAATGAGCCACGTAATTCAGTAAAACATAACGTTATAGAATGATAATTTAAAATTGGTTATTGGTTTTAACGTTTCTACTGCCACGGTTCAATCATAATTCTTCAGTTTTCTTACAAAAACTCTGCTTATTTCTTCAGGAAAGAAATCCCAAATCTTGCAGAAAGCTGTTAAGTACTGCCCTTTATCCTGAACACCAAGCCTTCTCCATCATGAGGCTCAATACTACACAGTATTCTAGAAGTTTTATTCCAGCTGTGACCAAGTTGTGGAATGACTTCCTAATCGGGTTGTTGAATCAGTAGATCTTCAAAAGTTAAAGTTGGAGAAAATGTTTTTATGCTGACCAGGCTGACATGAGTCTTTTTATAGTTTATATATGACATATCTGTTTTTGACGTTGTTAATAGTTTATATAGGACATATCTCTTTTGACGCTGTTACCGTTTTTAGAATGA
>NC_090730.1:179710700-179720700 GCF_036898095.1 Palaemon carinicauda
TAAAATAAAGATCAACCAATGTTTAACTGGAATATTTATCATACAGAAATATAGTATGTTATTACTAATTTTATTTGTTTTCATTGTATTTTCATTGTATTTTTAAGATTGCCCTATAAAATAAAGAGCAGGTGTCTGAATATATATATGTATATATATATATATATATATGTATATATGTATATATATATGTATATATATATATATATATATGTATATATATATATATTTTAGTGCATATAATATATATATATGCATATATATATATATATATATATATATATACAGTATATATATATATATATATATATATATATATATATATATATATACTTTAGTGTATATAATATATATATATATATATATATTTTATTTATTTTATGAATTTCCTGTCACGCTCAGCTCTCTCCATCCCTACGGTAAGGGGAGAGGAGAGTGCATATGTATGTGCATATCTATCTAAATACGTATGCGTCTGTTTTGACGGATCACGTATACTAGTTTTACTATATTCACACCAGTCTTTATATTTAAATTATTTACAGTCTTTATTTTTCAACTATTCACATTTGTTCCCAACCTGGGTGAAATTTCCCCCTGGGGGGAAATTTGAAGCTTCCAGGGGGGAAATAATTACACTACCTACTAACTAAAACAAGCGGAAAATGTCCACATAGTACGTGCAGCAATTTGTTGTTAGCCATTCAATTGTGATATGATCATATCAGTTCTCACCGACATGATATTCAAGGGGAGAATTGGAGTGTCATGCCCATTTCTGAGGCAGGCGAGTGGGCATGGGGGCTGGGCGGGGCATGAAGGGGGAAATCTGGATGGTTGAACTGGGTGCAGGGGGGAAATGACAGAAAAAAAGGTTGGGAACCACTGAGTAAATTCTTCATATTTCAGCCTTTTTGGTGGATCGCGTACACTAGTTTCAGTATATTTACACCCGTTTTCATATTTCAACTATTTACAGTCTTTATATTTCAACTATTTGTAGTCTTTATATTTCAACTATTTATAGTCATTAAAAATTCAACTATTTACAATCTTTAAATTCAAATGTTTACAGTCTTTATATTTCAGCTATTTATAGTCATTATATTTCAACTATTTACAGTCTTTATATTTCAACTATTTATAGTCATTATATTTTAACTATTTACAGTCTTTATATTTCAACTATTTACAGTCTTTATATTTCAACTATTTACAGTCTTTACATTTCAACTATTTATAGTGTATATTTCAACTATTTATAACCATTATATTTAAACTATTTACAATCTTTATATTTCAACTATTTATAATCTTTAAATTCAAATGTTTACTGTACGTGCTAGCCTCAAGAAATTAATTCACCCGAGCAATTCTTCTTTGCGGTTTTTTTTTTTTTTTTTTTTTTTTTTTTTTTTTTTGCACATAAGGCGACATTTAACGAGTTTCTCAGTCGGCTCTTGACACGACAAGGGATGTCACTGACCCAAAGACGTGTGGGGATATCACTCCTTGTGTCTCTTAGTGTTCCATATCTTCAATTACGCCCTGACAACAGGGGTATCCCCCCCCCCCTCTTTCCATCCCCCCCCACTCCACGCTGTGATTTACAAAGTGTGTGTTGCTTGCCAGTCTTCATCTTGGGATCGGATTAGACATGGCTGAATCGTGCTACCTACTTTAGTGTGCGTTTTTGTATGTACAGTATATATACATACAGTTTATGTATTGTGTATATATATATATATTTATATATATACTGTATATATATGTGTGTGTATGTGTGTACGTACAGTGTGTGTATATAGTAAATTTATATATATATATATATATATATATATATATATATATATATACATATTTCCGATAGATATGTACTCAATTATATGTTTACATTGGATGTGCACACATATGTATATATATATATATATATATATATACATATATATATATATATATATATATATATATATATATATACATACAGTGTATATATATAATGCACACACCCAGTTACAACATCAAACATTCATAAACATGCTGTATATAGAGGAAAAAGCACCAAATTTCTAATCTTAGATTCAAGAGGTTATGCAATATTACTTGAACATTTTATCACTTAAATAAAGATAATAAAATGAAACAAAGAAATCAAGAAAATATTGCATACCAGTATTAAAATACATTTAAGATGTGCAGACCTGAAAAAAATATAACTTGAACAATACACCAGAGAATAAAATAATCTGTTTGATAGGTTTTTAAAGGTTTAAAGGCTGCTCATGAGTGGACGAGGTAAGGGTCAGTAAGATTGCCCTATCAAGCAAGACAATGCCCTAGAGACTAACTATATATGCATATGATCAGTGCCCAAGTCCCCCCCTCCCCTCTCCACCCAAGCCCCCCTCTCCACCCAAGCTAGGACCAAGGAGGGCCATGCAATGGTTGCTGATGAATCAGCAGATAGACCTATAGGCTCCCACAAACCCCCCATCCTTAGCTCACAAGGATGGTGAGGTTGCAATGACCAAAGAAACTTAAGAGTTTGAGCGAGACTCGAACCCCAGTCTGGTCTTCACCAGTCATCGACGTTACCACATCGTCCACCACAACCTCTCCCCCCACATCTTTAGCTCACAAGGATGGTGAGGTTGCAACGACCAAAGAAACTAACGAGTCTGATTTGAGCGGGACTCGAACCCGTCTGGCCTTCACCAGTCAGGGACGTTACCACATCGTCCACCACAACCTCTCCCCCCCCCATCTTTAGCTCACAAGGATGGTGAGGTTGCAACGACCAAAGAAACTAACGAGTTTTAGCGGGACTCTAACCCCAGTTTGACATTCACCAGTCAGGGACGTTACCACATCGTCCACCACAACCCAAGGAAGACGAAAGAAAGAAGGAAAGAACAGCAAGCGAGTGGAGACAAGTGTAAAGAAAATAGAAATTGTAATAAGCACGATATATATCAAATGAAAGTGCAAGTCTATTTGTCAGAGAACCCAAGAATAAACAGCTGGTTAAGATAAGCTTCCCTTACTCACCCCGCGTCATGCTTTCCACGTGGTGACAGCCCACGAGAGAGAGAGAGAGAGAGAGAGAGAGAGAGAGAGAGAGAGAGAGAGAGAGAGAGAGTCTTGCTTGAACTTCTTAAACTTAGTTCGTTTCCTTGGTATAATAAAGGCCCTACTTTAACTTGAGTGTACAAAATTGTATGCATTTTTGTGGTTGGTTGTTTATATATACAGTATATATATATATATATATATATATATATGTATATATATACTGTATATATATATATATATATATATATATATATATACATATATATATATATACATATATATATATATATGTATATATATATACTGTATATATACATATATATATATATATATATATATATATATATGTATATATATGTAATATATATATATATATATATATATATATATATATATATATATATATATATGTATGTATCTATATCTATCTATCTATATATATATATATATATATATATAATTATATATATAGATATATATATATATATACATATATATATATATACATATATATATAGAATTTATATATATTTATTTATTCATATATGACCAGAAGAATGTGTTTATATACTCAATGAAAATAACCTTTTTAATTAAACATTTGACCTCTTTATGCCAGATAGCAGAACAGACTAAATTCAGGCGGTGTTCCCAATGACAAATGTATTGCCAATGGCCGAAGGAACTGTTCATGTTCCTAAAGACAAATGAACTGCAAATGACTGCAAGAACAGTTCGTGCTCCTGAAGGCAAAGCAATGACTGTGAGGAACAGTTCATGTTCCTAAAGGCAAATGAACTGCAAATGACTGTAAGAACAGTTCATGTTCCTAAATGCAAATAAATGACTGAGGAACAGTTCATAATTCCATATGACAAATGAACTGCAAATGACTGTAAGAACAGTTCATGTTCCTAAAGGCAAATAAATGACTGTGAGGAACAGTTCATGTTCCAAATGACAAATGAACTGCAAATGACCGAAGGAGCAGTTCACGTTGGAAATAACCCAAAGAATAGTTCCTAGTACAAATAACCTAAAGATCTGAGCATACTTTCAAAAAGGGAAATAAATGACTGTGAGGAACAGTTCATAATTCCATATGACTAATGAACTGCAAATGAGTTAAGGAGCAGTTCACGTTGGAAATAACCCAAAGAATAGTTCATGCAAATAACCTAAAGATCTAAGCCTACTTTCAGAAGGCCAATGATTAAAAAGACAAAACGTCCTCGAGGCAATTAAGGAACACCCCTCGTCAGCTTTTTTTTGACATCTCGACTCTTGACGTAAGATGGTGTTAATGATGACGGTGGGATGGGGGTAATAAGATGCACGGATGCTGGCGTCTCATCCTTTTCTCTCAGAAATGAGAGAGAGAGAGAGAGAGAGAGAGAGAGAGAGAGAGAGAGAGAGAGAGAGAGAAGCGTCTTTTTCTATCAGAAGTGAGCCCTTGGGATTTTTGATGAGAGATAGTATGTTATCTTTTTCTCTCAGAAATGAGGTTCATGAGATTTTTGACTAGAGAGAGAGAGAGAGAGAGAGAGAGAGAGAGAGAGAGAGAGAGAGAGCATCTTTTTCTATCAGAAATGAGCCCTTGGGACTTTTGATAAGAGAGATAGTAGCTTCTCTTTTTCTCTCAGAAATGATGTGCATGGGATTCTTGACAAGAGAGAGAGAGAGAGAGAGAGAGAGAGAGAAGCATCTTATTCTATCAGAAATGAGCCCTTACGAATTTTGATGAGAGATAGTATGTTATCTTTTTCTCTCATAAATGAGGTGCATGGGATTCAAGAGAGAGAGAGAGAGAGAGAGAGAGAGAGAGAGAGAGAGAGAGCGTCTTTTTCTATCAGAAATGAGCCCTTGCGATTTTTGATGAGAGATAGTATGTTATCTTTTTCTCTCAGAAATGAGAGAGAGAGAGAGAGAGAGAGAGAGAGAGAGAGAGAGAGAGAGATAGTATGTTATCTTTTTCTCTCAGAAATGAGAGAGAGAGAGAGAGAGAGAGAGAGAGAGAGAGAGAGAGAAGCATCTTTTTCTATCAGAAATGAGCCCTTGGGATTTTTTATTAGAGAGATAGTATCTCATTTTTTTCTCTCAAAAATTAGGTGCATGAGATTCTTGACGAGAGAGAGAGAGAGAGAGAGAGAGAGAGAGAGAGAGAGAGAGAGAGAGAAGCATCTTTTTCTGTCAGAAATGAGCCACTTTTGATAAGAGAGATAGTATCATCTCCTTTTCTCTCAGAAATGAGGTGCATGGGATTCTTGAGGATCGAGAGAGAGAGAGAGAGAGAGAGAGAGAGAGAGAGAGAGAGAGAGCATCTTTTTCTATCAGAAATGAGCCCTTGGGACAGAGAGAGAGAGAGAGAGAGAGAGAGAGAGAGAGAGAGTAGCACCTTGCTTCATCGTCGTCAGGCCATACCCTTACAGCAGCATCCTTGTCGCCAAGCAGAAAAAAAAAGGAAATCTCACGGGATGCATTTCTAAGGATTGTAGTCGTCATCAGTATCATCATGGTCATCATCATCATCATCATCATCACCTTCCTTCCCTGCTATGATTTACATATCATGATTCCCGGGGTGTGTTTTGATGGATGGCATTCACTGGGTCATCATTATTGTCCTCATTATCTCCCTGGCTGTCGCCAACGGCTCCTTTTAATGCCTCTGGATTCAGATGGCGTTCTGTACTTTGACAGCTTTGAAGAGTTGCAGTTGGTGGTCAGCTGACGTAGATTGGTGTTCTTTTTTTTTTTTTTTTTCTTTTTTTTTTCTTTTTTTTTTTCTTAAATGCTTGTTTTCTGTGAGATTTTTTTTTTTTTGTTAGGGTTGTGGTGGCCGATGTGGTAACGGCCCTGACTGGTGAACGCCACACTGGGGTTCGAGTCCCGCTCAAAATCGTTAGTTCGTTTGGTCGCTGCAACCTCACCATCCTCGTGAGGTAAGGAGGAAGGTTTTGGGAGAGCCTAGATGTCTGTCTGCTGAGTCATGAGCAGCCATTGCCTGGTTTTCCTTGGTCCTATATGCTCAATCTCTAGGGCATTGTCCTGCTCGATAGGGCAATGTCACAGTGCACGGCCTTTAAACCTTTAAAGGTTTATCTTTTGATAGGCGTGTGTGTATTTATTTGTTTGTACGTCTGTCTGTGTTTGTGATTCGCATAACTCAAAAACTATTTGACCGAATCTCATGAAATTTGGTAGGATGATTGACAATGATCCAAGGGCAATTTGATCAGATATTGGGAGTGCTTGGGTCAAAAGTTAGGCCAAGTTCACGAAAAGGTGAAAAACGTATGTTTGCCATATTGTGCCTAGTTTTCATCTGAGTTTCAGGAAAATGGTGTCAGAATGTGCATAATTCAATTGCCGACCTTGTGACACACAACATTACTTAGGCGAAGCTATGCGCTCTACCGAGTGGCCATTTTCGTTTTATTCTCTGTTGTTTCCTAACATGATCTTTATTTTCAAGTTTTTTTTTTTTTTTTTTTTTTTTTTTTTTTTAGATTGAAATAATGTCTTTAGATCTGTCAGTAGATGCGTAACTATTTACAACAGGAGTTTTTTTTTTCACAAAGCATCTTTATTTGATAACTGGGTCAACTTTTTAGTGTAGTTATTTACGCAAAGATTAAACGCACTAACATCCTGAACAATCAGTGGAAAATGGGCGAGGTCGAATCCGTGATCAGATCTATTGTAATTTATTTATTTTTTATAGATGGAATATAAGAACTAAAAACAACAATGGCGGAAGTACATAATTTGTCATGATAATTGTTTATTTGTACCATGAGAACGTACCTTACGTTTATTACTGTCGTTGTTATTATGCTCTATAAGACAACCAAAATAGAGAAATTTCTCTATAGTTTTTTATTCTTATTGCCCCTGTTATTATGCACTACAAGACAATCAAAATAAAAAGATTTCTATATGGTTTTTTTATTATATTGCTGTTGTTATTATGCTTTGCAAGGCAATCAAAATAGATATATTTCTCAATAGTTTTTTTTTATTAAATTGGCATTTTTTTATTATGCTATACAAAACAACTAAAATAGAAAAATTTCTCTATAGTTTTTTATATTACCGCAGACTTGATGACATCAAAAAAAAAAAAAAAAAAAAGAATTTTTTGTTATGCTATACAACACAACTGAAAAAGAAAGATTTCTCTATAGTTTTTTATATTACCGCAGACTTGATGCCATTAAAAAAAAGTAAAAAAAAAAAAAAAGCGAGAGGAAGAGAGAGGCCGGAAATTCTTTTACAGTAACTGATACTCGATCATTAGCAAGAGCAGTTTGGTCTCACGGAGCTAGTGGAGAGATGGTGACTTTGATTTTGATGAGTTCGTTTTTAGATGAAATTGATTTTTATTGATTTTGATTTACTCTCATAGGCGAGACTGAATTTTGAATTTGATCAGCATATTTAGTCAATTTTTAGTTAGGTGTTCATGATGCAAGGATTGATTATAGCTGGCCTCTTGTCAGGATTTTACGGATAATTATATATATATATATGTATATATATATATATATATATATATATACACAAACACACACATACACACACATATATATATACACACATATATATATGTATATATATATATATATATATATATATATAGTTAAATGATTGTGGCAGTTGCTATTACTACGATTTTATTGATTCATCTGCTATCGTGGTAAGTGGCTTTGTTGATGATTATACAGTATGTATATATATATATATATATATATATGTGTGTGTGTGTGTGTGTGTGTGTATATATAATTTGTATATGCGTTTGTATAACTATACATGTGTATGTACTGAACTTTTATATATATATATATATATATATATATATATATATATATATGTATATATATATTTATATATCTATATACATTATATATATATATATATATATATACACACACGTGTATACATGCATCGTGTATGCACATGCGTATTGATATATTTTCCTAAACAAACGCAATAGTGAAGTAGCTGTATTAAGTATCCGTTTTACATTTAAGCCTTGAAATTGCAATTTTTGCCAAAGCGGCAGTCCGATGTTGCAGCCGGTAAGTGAAATGCAATCTGCAGTTGGAGTAACGGAGTTCCTGGTATAACGACTTATTCTTCTTGAGTATACTGTTTTACGGATTTATTTTTAGTATCCTTTTTTTTTTTCTTTTAATTATCATTGAATAATGGAAAACTCGTATTAAGAGGTTGGCGATAAAAATAATTTCTATAATTAGGCCTTGTAGTAATGATAGTAGATATACTTGTGGGTAGTGATCTTGCTTTTCAGTGTTGAAAAATTACGAAATTCCTTTGGATTACAGTAATGTAATTGTTATGTATGAAAAATTACGAAATTCCATTGGGTTACTGTAATGTAATTGATATGTATGAAAAATTACGAAATTCCATTGGGTTACTGTAATGTAATTGATATGTATAAAAAATTACGAAATTCCTTTGGGTTACTGTAATGTAATTGATATGTATGAAAAATTACGAAATTCCTTTGGGTTTACAGTAATGTAATTGATATGTATCCTTCTATAAATTGGATCTATTTTAAATGAGTTCTCATGTTTACTACATAGGTATACATGTATACATGCCGATAGAATGAAGTTGGTATTGCGAGAAAGATATGTATATTTTAAAGGCGGTCATAAATGGCAGAGGCAGGACTGTGACATTGTCCTAGCATACAGGACAGTGCCCTAGAGACTGACCGTATATAGTATATATGCGATCAGCGCCCAAGCTAGGACCAGGGAGGGCCAGGTAATGGCTGCTGATGACTCAGCAGGTAGACCTATAGGAATTCCTATACACCTGTCTCTGAGGAAGTCCACGCAGCTAGACCCTTATTGCGCGGCAAGTTCCCTTGATTAGCCCAACCCACTACCTCCGCCATCTCTCCCTACGCTATCTGTTTGGTTACTTCCCGCAAAGTAAGGGTAAGAGAGGGTGCCAGAAACTCCTGTGTCCAAGTGTACATATATACCGGAAATATCATAGTAAGCCTTTTTGCATCTTTATTTTCCAACGGAAATAATACTCTGGTCACCAGACATTCGCCATAGTTGTGTTGACTCCTGCTTTCAGGTTCGCACAATCAACACAAAGTTTGAATTGTAAACTAGAACTCCACCTATTGTGTAACTTCACATAGGTTTTTCACATTTTTTTCTTCGGTTTCAGTGACTTCATATCAGTGAATATATCCAAGATATATAACAATAGATGGTGATGGCTTGATGTGTTCATATTAATTAAAAAGTACAGTCTCCCCTATAGATAATAAAAAAAACAAGTGTTTTGGCTATATATTTCTTTCCGGTCACGCTGAACGGCATTGCCAGACTCATAACTATTCGGTCTCTACCCGTCCCTTGGTTAGTGGGAAGAGAAAGTAGTCAATTACCTGGTGAAAGTGGGTACCTCCAGAGGTACACTCGGAAATCACAACTGCCGTGTTGTTGTTAGGAAAGGGGGAGGGGGTGGGTGGGGTTGAATGTGTGTGCATAACTTTCTAAATCTTTAGACGTCATTTTTGACGGGTCATTTACGTTAGTTGATTATAGAGTACTATTATATGTTTTATATTGGTACTCCAGTTGATTATGATATACCACAGAGGCCGTTCACGGCCTGATCGCCAAATCTGATGTGAGGGAGAAATTTACATCAAAATCGAAACCTATCCATCATGGGTTGTTCTCTAGTCTTGGGTAGTGCCATAGCCTTTGTACCATGGTCTTCCACTGTCTTGGGTTAGAGTTCTCTTGCTTGAGGGTACACTCGGGCACACTATTCTATCTGATTTCTCTTCCTCTTGTTTAGTTAAAGTTTTTATAGTTTAAATAGGAAATATTTATTTTAATGTCGTTACTCTTTTTAAAAT
>NC_090730.1:179723200-179738200 GCF_036898095.1 Palaemon carinicauda
GTGTACACTCACGCATACATACATGCCAATACATGCGTGCTGTATGTAAAGTGGATTTGTTAAACGATTTTTAAAACTCCTGTTCCATAATTTAATTTTACAATCCTTATATTTTCATTTTCCTTTGTTTCATACCTTGTATTATCTCTTCTTCGGTTGCATTTGTTAGTATGCTCTATTTCAAAGAATATGTCTTGAGCTTATTTAGGTTTTTTTTTTTATTATTATTATTATTAAATGCTAAGTTACAACCCTAGTTGGAAAAGCAGGAGGCTATAAGCCCAGGGGCTCCAACAGGGAAAATAGCCCAGTGAAGAAAGGAAACAGAAAAAAATAAAATATTTCAAGAAGAGTAACATTAAAATAAATAACTCCTTTATATACTATATAAACTTTAACAAAACAAAAGGAAGAGAAACGAGATAGAATAGTGTGCCCAAATGTACCCTCAGGCAAGAGAACTCTAACCCAAGACAGTAGAAGACCATGGTACAGAGGCTGTGGCACTACCTAAGCTATAGAGTCTCTTCTACCCTTAGCAAGAAGAAAGTGGCCACTGAACAATTGCAGTGCAGTAACCCCTTGCGTGAAGAACAATTGTTTGGTAATCTCAGTGTTGTCAGGTGTATGAGGATAGAAGAGAATATGTAAAGAATAGGCCAGACTATTCGGTTTATGTGTAGGCAAAGATAAAATGAACCGTAACCAGAGAAAAGGATCCAATGTAGTACTCCCTGGCCAGTCAAAGGATCCCATAACTCTCTATTGGTATTATCTCAACGGGGGGCTGGTGCCCTGGCCAACCTACTATCTAGCCATCTTATCAGTTTAATGTGTTTTAGTTTATTTACGTGCTTTCTTATAAACTCTTTACTTTCCTGACATTACTTGGTACATCTTTTCTATCAATCCTTTCATTTTTTTTTCTTTTGTCATCTTATATATATACATACATATATATATATATATATATATATATATATATATATATATATATATATATATAGATATATATATATTTTACATTATGTGCTTTCTTCAAATTCTTTCATTTCTTGATATTACTTTGTACTACTTTTCTATCAACTCATTCAATATTTTTCTTTTGGCGTAACGCACAGTAACAACTGATTTCCCCATTATCTACAACGTGTTTGAAGCCAACAACCTTTATTTAGATTATCTGTCTCTTGATTTTATCAACTGGAAAATCCTAGATATTGATCGTTTTATCGCTATTTTTATCTTCTTCATTCACTATCTATTATTATCTACTTCGTTATATACCTTCTGTATTTCTCTTTTGTTCATCTTATATTTCATGTCTGATGAAGCATCCCTTTTTGGATGCCATTTCATCTCTTGTGTTCATCTTTGGCATTTGTTTATCGGGGTATTTATTTAAATCACTAGTGTACACGACCCGTCAAAAATGAAGGCTAAACATTTAGGTAGATGTATACACACGCACACGCACCCCCTTCCCCCAGGATATGGCTACTACCCCCCCCCCCCCCCCCCCTTTTTTTTTGAGGGGTGGGGAGAGCTGAGCGTGACCGAAAGGAACTATATATGTATATATATATATATATATATATATATATATATATATATATATATATATATATATATATATACACATATATATATACATATATATATATATATATATATATATATATATATATATATATATATATATATATATATAGAGAGAGAGAGAGAGAGAGAGAGAGAGAGAGAGAGAGAGAGAGAGAGAGAGAGAGACTTGCTCTTTATTATATAGGGGAGATTTATTCTCCTTTTTGTTTATGACCTGCTTATATCTTCCTTTAAGTTGTGATGTACATTAGTTTATCTTGTAATCAAAATGGTGCATCTTGAATTTAATGAATCAGGGATATTTGGCTTTTATGAATTAAATTTGAAAACCCTCTAGCTAAAGAAAAAGGTTAGATATAAAAAGGTAATTTAATGATATATAAACAATTTTTTTTTCTCTTTGTTAACGACCGAAAGAAACAGGTTAGATATAAAAAGGAGGGAAAAAAAGTAATAAATGAGTTTATATCTTATTGAATTACCTTTATTATATTTAACATATTTCTTTCGGTAGTTTACAAAGGAGAGAAAAAATTTTAATAAATGAGTTTATATCTCATATAAATTCATTTGTTAAAATTTTTTCTCTCCTTTGTAAACGACCGAAAGAAATATGTTAAATATAAAAAAAGGTAATTTAATAAGATATGAACTCAATTATTAAAATTTTTCTCTCCTTTGTTAACGACCAAAAGAAACAGGTTAAATTTAATAAGATATAAACTCATTTATTAAAAATTTCTCTCTCCTATGTTAACGACCAAAAGAAACAGGTTAAATATAAAAAGGGTAAATTAAGTTAAATTAATTAAAAAAATTTCTCCTTTGTTAAGTGATTTGTATCGCCAATTGAGTCGGTTATTTTTGGCGTATTTGATTAGTATTGATTGCTTTGCTTATGATCTAGCACAGTGCAGTTTAATGAGGGAATTACTCTAATTGCACTTTTTAAATTATTAACCCTAATCACAGGCGGACATGACACCATTCCACAAAAAAATGTCCTTCGGAATATTATTTTCTGTCGTGTGTTGAAGGTAAAATCGGCAGCTTCTTGGGTCCGAGCTATTTTTTGGCTTTGTGTGTGCGTGTGTGTGTGTGTATTTTAGTACTGTTGTTAGTGCTAGTGTACGCGACCCTTCAAACAGGACGGATGCATATTTAGATATATACACAGGGATTCAAGTCTCCCGAGCCCATCTCCCTTTCCTGACTACTACACTGTAGTTTGGGCAAGTTTAGGGAGATTGTGGTTTCCGAGTGGTTGCTGCTTAGCGTTATAGGAACTATATATATATATATATATATATATATATATATATATATATATATATATATATATATATATACTGTGTATATATATATATATATATATATATATATATATATATATATATATATATATATATATATATATATATATATATATATATATCATACATACATACATACATACAGCCACACAGTTGCTCTTCAATTATATAGGGGGATTATTATTATTATTATTATTAGTAGTAGTAGTAGTAGTAGTAGTAGTAGTAGTAGTCGTAATAGTAGTAGCAACATCATTGTTGTTATTATTCTCCTTAAACAAACTGCAATCGCAGTTGAAAAACTCGAGGTGCCCCCAACCGGAAAGGAAATGGCGAAGTAATGAATGAACTATTAAAGAGAAATAACCTAATAGAATATATATTAAACAAATAAGCCACATCTAAACTAATTTATGAAACGACACTTATGTGAGTCATCCTGTCCTACAGAAAAGCATTTGCACCGAAATTCCACAAAATATACTATTTACTGTAAAATATTTACGAGCTAAAATCAGACCACTGTTCTCTAGTCTTGGGTAGTGCCGTAGCCTCTGTACCATGGTCTTCCACTGTTTTGCGATAGAGTTCTCTTGCTTGAGGGGACACTCGGGCACAATATTCTATCTAATTTCTCTTCCTCTTGTTTTGTTACAGTTTTTATAGTTTTATATAGGTACTATTTATTTTAATGTTGTTACTGTTCTTAAAATATTTTATTTTCCCTTGTTTCCTTTTCTCACTGGGCTATATTCCCTGTTGGGGCCCCTGGGCTTATAGCCTCGCTTTTCCAACTAGGGTTATAGCTACGCAAGTAATAATAATAATGATAATAACAACAACAATATAATAATAATAATAATAATAATAATGATAACGCTGTATTTCAATTATAGAATACAGCACACTGTATTTCACAGCAACATATAAAACCAGTGCCTACATATTCTAAGTGACTTTGGAAAATCATCAAGGGCAGGCAATGAGAGAATCATGATCTCACCTTGAACCGAGGGCCATAATTTGTGTATTACAGAGATCATTCCCCCCTTTCGGGTGGAAATGGGAAGATAAGTATATATATAAATAAGTGTTGGGTTGCTTGCGATTGACAAGGGCGAGTGGAGAGGCCAGAGAAATAGGAAGAGGTGGCTTATGGCATCTCTGCTTTTCCAGCAGTGGTTGTGGCTTAGCTTCGTAATAATAATAATAATAATAATAATAATAATAATAATAATAATAATAATAATAATAATAATAATAATAATGATAACAATAATAATAATAGCGATGGCTTGTAAATTTGATGGGCTGAAGTATGAATAATGGATATTCATGACATAGGTTCAGGGAGTTCGGGGTAAGAAGACCATTCAGTGGTTTCTTCTGCAAGAATATTATTTTCCCTATATGATAATGATTATATATATATATATATATATATATATATATATATATATATATATATATATATATATATATATATATATATATATATATATATATATATATATATACACACACCTCTGGAGGCGACAGATTTCTCCTGGAGGAACCTCGGGAGGTGACAGATCTTCCCCCCAGAGGTACCTCCGGAGGCAACAGATCTTCCCCCGGAGATACCTCTGGAGGCCACAGATATTCCCCCAGAGGTACCTCCGGAGGTGACAGATCTCTCCCAGCGAGACCACCGAAGGCGACAGATCTCCCCTGGAGGTACCTCCAGAGGAAACAGATCTTCCCCTGGAGGTACCTCCGGAGGCGACAGATCTCTCCCGGAGAGACCACCGGAGGCGACAGATCTCCCCTGGAGGTACCTCTAGAGGAAACAGATCTTCCCCTGGAGGTACCTCCAGAAGAAACAGATCTTCCCCTGGAGGTACCTACGGAGGCGACAGATGTCCCCCAGAGGGACCTCCGGAGGTAACAGATCTTCCCTCGGAGGTACCTCTGGAGGCAACATATCTCCCCCAGAGGAACCTCCGGAGGCGACAGATCTTCCCCCGGAGGTACCTTCGGAGGCAACAGATCTCCCCCGGAGGTACCTCCGGAGGCAACAGATCTCCCCCGGAGGTACCTCCGGAAACGACAGTTATTCCCTCAGAGGTACCTCTGGAGGCGACAGATCTTCCCCCCGGAGGTACCTCCGGAGGTGACAGATTTCCCCTCGGAGGTACCTCCGGAGGTGACAGATCTCACCCGGAAATAACTCCACAGGCAACAGATCTCCCCCGAAGATACCTCCGGAGGCAACAGATCTTCCCCCGATGGTACCTCCGGAGGTGACAGATCTCCCCTGGAGGTACTTCCCGAGGCAACAGATCTTCCCCCGGAGGTACCTCCGGAGGTGACAGATCTCCTTCCAGAGGTACCTCCAGATGCGACAGATCTCACCCGGAGGTACCTCCGAAGGCAACAAATCATCCTCCGGAGACACCTCCGGAGGCGACATATCTCCCTCGGAGGTACCTCTGGAGACAACAGATCTTCCAAGGCGACAGATTTTTCCCCGGAGGTATCTCCGGAGGCGACAGATCTTCCCCCGGAGGTACCTCCGGAGGCAACAGATCTCCCCCCGGAGGTATCTCCGGAGGTGACAGATCTACCCCGGAGGTACCTTCAGAGGCGACAGATCTCCCCCTGAGGTACCTCCGAAGGAAACAGATCATCCCTTGGAGGTACCTCCGGAGGCGACATATCTCCCTCGGAGGTACCTCTGGAGACAACAGATCTTCCCTCGTAGGTACCTCCAGAGGCGACAGATCTCCCCCGGAGGTACCTCCGAAGGCAACATTTCATCCCCCGGAGACACCTCCGGAGGCGACATATCTCCCTCGGAGGTACCTCTGGAGACAACAGATCTTCCCCCGGAGGTACCTCCGTAGGCGACAGATCTTCCCCCGGAGGTATCTCCGGAGGCGACATCTTCCTCCGGAGGTACCTCCGGAGGTGACAGATCTCCCCACGGAGGTATCTCCGGAGGTGACAGATCTACCCCGGAGGTACCTTCGGAGGTGACAGATCTCCACCCGGAGGTACCTCCAGAGGCGACAGATCTACCCCGGAGGTACCTCCGAAGGAAACAGATCATCCCTCGGAGATACCTCCGGAGGCGACATATCTCCCTCGGAGGTACCTCTGAAGACAACAGATCTTCCCTCGGAGGTACCTCCGGAGGCGACAGATCTCCCCTGGAGGTACCTCCGGAGGCGGCATCTCCTCCCCGAGGTAGCTCTGGAGGTGACAGATCTTTCCCGTAGGGGCCTCCGGAGGCGACAGATCTCCTCCGGAGGCAACAGATCTCCCACGGAGGTATCTCCGGAGGCGACTTGGGTATATGTATTACTAAACTTTCTTATCTTGAGAATTACGTATTGTTTAAGGCCGGGTTGATTGGTTCATTGTTAACGCCCTGTTTTGAACTTGTTTGCTAAGGATTTAACTGATAAGCTTCCGTGTGTATGATTTAAAGTGAAGCGCTTAATGAGGATACCTTAACTCGGTGAAGGAGTTTGTGTATCGTCATGATCAAGAAAACTGTACTAGTTAGGGACACCTGACTAGATTAGTTTGCTGTGAGCCATCAGACGAATATCTCCCACCATTACCAATCCCCACTGGCCAGCGTGGTGATAAAAACAGGCCAAACCCCAGACATGAATAAGGTTGTCTGAGGCTGTTTTCCTGCATTTGTTGTTGTGGCTCAGTGGTAATGAGGTAGTTTAAAATACCATCGGTAATATGCAGAATTGGTAAACATGTGAATAATTAAATGTAAGCAATGAGTTTGCTACAATTTTTTAATCATTTAAGTAACTCTTATAAGGATTTCAAACATTGCAGATGTATATGTTGCAAATTATCTGGGTTATATTATGCAAGGATTTATATTTGTATTTTTTTGGTAACAATTACGGGGTTTAATGTCATGCTGTTCATTTGACTATCTATGCACATTTTTGTAAATTTGCCAAATTCTCTCTCTCTCTCTCTCTCTCTCTCTCTCTCTCTCTCTCTCTCTCTCTCTCTCTCTCTCTCTCTCTCTATCTTTTGTTGGAGGAAACCGTTTTACTTCTGTAGTATCATCTAACCCATTCTTTCAAATTTTTTAGAATCTATTTGTAAAAATATTTGGTTTCAAACGATTGTTCATGACTGTCCACTGGTCCATGTACCACTTGGTTCGCGCATGGTCGTTGTAGTTAGACAGGCACAAAGTATTTTCATTTGAATAGTTTTGGCACTCACACCTTATCTCCCCTATTCAATAAAGAGCAAGTATATGATTTGTTCACGGAGTATTGTTGCATTACGTAGACTCGGCTGTAGATGATCTGATATGCATTTTTAACGTATTGTTCCTCGTCTCTTTTATCACCACACACACAGAGAGAGAGAGAGAGAGAGAGAGAGAGAGAGAGAGAGAGAGAGAGAGAGAGAGAGAGAGAGAGAGAGCAGAGGATTAACTGGTTGTCCGTGTTTCAGCACTCCTATATTTTTTCTATTTTTTAACTTCCCACGTGCGCACACTGAGTTGACTGTCCCCATCCTACATCACTTGCAATTCCCTCATTAAAGAGTAATGCCGAATCCTACCATTAAATATCCAGAATAACTTTAACCCGCAACACTAAATACCCACTTCAGAGCAAACACAAATCGCTTGGCTGCGTTCAATGCGTCGCTGAAGAGCGAACGGAAAACATGAATTCGTTTTGGGAGCTGATATCTTGTTTCAGTTATTACCTCCACCCTCGAAGTTGGAAGGAGGTTAAGTTTTACCACATGTTTGTGTGTGCATTTGTTCGTGAACACCTACATGGCCACACATTTAATTGTAGAGTAATAAAACTTGCTTATTACCTCCACCCACGAAGTTGGAAGGAGGTTATGTTTTACCACATGTTTGTGTGAGCGTTTGTTGGAAGGAGGTTATGTTTTACCACATGTTTGTGTGTGCGTTTGTTTGTGAACACTTACATGGCCACACATTTAATTGCAGAGTAATGAAACTTGCAGGGATTAACTGTTATGTAAAATGCTTAGATTTATTAAATTTTGGAAGGTCAAGGTCAAGGTCTAGCAAAATTTCCAATTCACGTAATCAGCCATAAGTTTGGACATCGTTGTCACAGAAACTTTAAATTTCGTTCATATTTGAGTGTATGCAAATCCACGTCAATTAATACATGTTAAGGTCAAAGGTCAAGGTTGAGCACAAGGTCTAGAAATAAGCTGCCGCGGCGGAGGTCTGCGCTCTACTGAGTGCCCCTCTAGTTCAATGTATTTGTTAGGTGTGTTAAAAGAATGATTTGATTGTTTTCTTATTTAAAGTTTGTTTAAAATTATCATTGAAAAAGTTGAAATATATATACAGGTTGTATAATTTATCATAATTTATTATAATTTATTTTTTTATTAATGCTTAGTGAACGTTAACGATGATCCAGGGACAAATTCCTAATTGTTCACTTTTTTTTTCTATTTTAGCATATAATGTGTTTTTAAAATGATTAAACGCTATACTCTAGCTGATTTATTTGATGAATTTAGGTAAATAAATTATTGACCGCAATTATTTAAATGCTTGTTATAAATAAATATAAATTTTGAATCAGAAATTAACTTTAATCTCATACTTTAAAACATCCTCGGACTAAAGAAATGTTTCTTTGTTTTTTTACATTTGGTTATATATTTTTTTTTTTTTTTTTTTTTTTTTTTTTTTTTTTTTTTTTTTTTTTTTTTTTTTTTTAGTTCCACGGTCAAGGGAAGTATTTTTTCCTTTAGTTATAATTTTATTGTATATTATTTTAATCTTTTTTGTAGAGTTCCACGGTCAGTAGAATTTTATTTTTACATTGTTATAATTTTATTGTAGAATATTTAGTCTTTTATTTTGTAGAGTTCCACGGTCAAGGGAACTATTTTTTTCCTTTAATCACAGTTTTATTGTAAAATATTTTAATCTTTTTTTTGTAGTTCCACGGTCTATAGAACTGTTTTTTTACATTGATATAATTTTATTGTTAAATATTTAGTCTTTTTTTTTTTTTTTTTTTTTTTTTTTTTTTTTTTTTTTTTTTTTTTTTTGAGTTCCACGGTTAACGGAACTACTTTTTCCTTTAGTTATAATTTTATTGTTTAATATTTATTGTCTTTTTTGTAGAGTTCCACGGTCAAGATTGACTATTTTTTTCCTTTAGTTACAATTTTATTTTGAAATAGTTTAATCTTTTTTTTTTGTAGAATTCCACGGTCAATGGAACTATTTTTTTTTCCCTTTAGATATAATTTTATTGTAAGATATTTCATTATAGGAATCCAGATTTTATAGTTTCCCCCATCCAACATTTCCGAAATCTACCATAACTGTTATCCGAAACAGAAAACTGTTTTTCGCCTTTCCTTCTCTGAAGTTGAACCGACCCCATCAACTAAAAAGCTATCATTTACCGTCCTTGGATCCTTCAATTCCGATGTTGGTTGACTTCATGACAAGGGTCATTCGACTTTTATCTGTAAGGGATCAGAGGGAACCTCACTGACGTTGTTTGTTGGGATTCATTAATAAAGATGTGTGTGTGTGTGCTTACGCAATTCACACTGAGAGAGAGAGAGAGAGAGAGAGAGAGAGAGAGAGAGAGAGAGAGAGAGAGAGAGAGATTATCTTGTGCGGTAATATCAGTAAAATACATAATTAGTCTCCTCGATTAATTTTATATAATAAGGAGCAAACGTCTGGATATATATGCATATATATATATATATATATATATATATATATATATATATAATATATATTATATGTGTGTGTATATATGTGTGTATACATATATATATATATATATATATATATATATATATATATATATATATATATATATATATATGTATATGTATATATATGTATATATATATATATATATATATATATATACATATAAATTTGCGGTTGTTTGTTTGTTGTTTTCCGGACCGAATAATATTTAGGAATAGCTGAAGACGATTCATAACAAGGGTTGATAAAGATAAAATGTTGTGATCACTTACACTTTGTAACTGCGGACTTTTGACCTCGAAATTTCACCCACTGACCTGGAAAATAAAGAAAACTGGAATTAGCAGATAAATCTGTTTATTATATATTAGTTTCATTTTTTATTGTATATAAACACAAACAAAAGGTTATGTTAGGTTTTGTAGTTAAATTATATATAATTCCTAAGATTAATATTATAATTTTGAGGTTGTTCAGTCATGTGGAAAGATTGGACGACAAGTAACGGCCTTTGCGTCCAGGAAACGTAAGAACTTTTAAAATGATTGGAATTATGATAATTAATAGAATTATTACTTCATATTGATGGACATCCCGCTATATTACCGAACTTTACCCTGTCTGTAAACATGAATTTTAAGCAAAGAGGCTGATCTGTAATTTGAACCATGAAGCTGTTTAGTAAGAATTACAGATGGCATAAATCGTGCCAGGATTTTGTAATAGCTATTGATATACCGTTTAGATTTTCTGGTAATATTTGACGTTATCTCTAAATTTAGATATTACCCAAAGATATAGCGATAAATTAACTTTTCACACATTTTTCTCATAATTAGGAATTATTATTATTATTATTATTATTATTATTATTATTATTACTCTTGTTATCTTTATTATTATTATTATTTTTATTATTATTATTATTACTATAATTATTATTATTATTATTATTATTATTACTCATTATTATCATTATTATTATTTTTATTATTATAATTATTATTATTATTAACATTAATTTTATTAGGTAAGCTACAACCCTTGTCGGAAAAATAGGATGCTATAAGCCCAAGGGCTCCAACAGGGAAAAATAGCCCATCGAGGAAAGGAAATAAGGCAATAAATAAATTACAAGAGAAGTAATGAACAAATTAAAATAAAATATTTTAACAGTAGCATCAAAATAAATCTCATATATTAACCATACAATCTTCCAAAACTATTCACTAGTTTTAGTTTCTAGATTATGGTAATATTGCATTAAATAGAATTAAATTAAAGAATATGTTTTATTCCCACGTTTTCCTCGGCTTGCTGGCCTCATTGTTGAGGGTAATAAGGACACTTTAGTTTGGGTCGATGTATCCGATCATTGGAGGAGGACTCGAACCAGCTGTTGTGGTATTCGGGTAAAGCGGACAGCGCAAATTGTCTCGCAAAGGTCAAAGGTCAAGACATAACTAATGTTTTGCCAAATGTTTGTCAGTGATGACTGTAGTAACAAACACTGCTTGAAGCGATATCTGCATGGTTTATTTTATTTGTTCATTACTTCTCTTGCAGTTTATTTATTACCTTATTTCCTTTCTGCCCTGGGTTATTTTTCCCTGTTGGAGCCCTTGGGCTTATAGCACTTGCTTTTGCAACTAAGGTTGTAGCTTAGCTAATAATAATAATAATAATAATAATAATAATAATAATAATAATAATAATATGACACTTAAGTGTTTAGATAGATACGCACATACGCGCGCACGCATATTCAGTCCTTCCCCCCTTTCCTCACTACAACAGGCTAGTTTGGGCAATTTATGGGAGATTGTTGTTTTCCGAGTGGTTACCCTTGAGTGTGAAAGGAAATATATATATATATATATATATATATATATATATATATATATATATATATATGTATATATATATATATATATATATATAAATATATATATATATATATTTATATATATATATATTTATATATATTTATATATATGTGTATATATTTATATATATATATATATATAATATATATATATATATATATATATATATATGATCGTCATCATCATCATCATCATCTCCGTTAGATTTTGCCAGTCGTCTCTATCTTGAGCTTTTAATCCAGTACTTCTCCATTCATCATCTCCTACTTCGCGCTTTATATTCCTCAGCCATGTAGACCTGGGTCTTCCAACTCTTCTAGTGCCTTGTGGAGCCTAGTTGAACGTTTGGTGACCTAATCTCTCTTGTGGAGTGCGAAGAGAACTTGCTCCTTATTGTAGAGGGAAGATGATTGACCTTAGTAAAATCCTGAGGTGGTTTTTTTTTTTTTTTTTTTTTTTTGAAGATCCAATGAGTAGTGGTCAGTTTACTGAAGAAAAGAAAATTCATTTTACCCCGTGTGTTTTTTTTTTTTCATTGAAGGGCCAATGAGAAGCAGTGGTCAGTTTGCTGAAGACAGGAAAATTCATTTCACCACGTGTGAAAGAATCAATGTAGGCTTTAGGCAGTGTATATATTCCGCTTAATGGAAATAATCGAATCGGAGATATACGTGGTGGAAGTTTGACTATACAGTGGGGTTTATCTGTTATTTAAGAGTTGGAGAATAAATGTGGCGTGTGGTGTTCTGTCATAGAGTTACTATATATATATTTATATATATATATATATATATATATATATATATATATATATATATATATATATATATGGCCTTCCACTCGCGTTTGTTTATGGTTTTTCTATTCCAGTCCACACCCACAATTTGTCTTTGTTCGTCAATCTCTTGTCTTCTTTTCCTTCTCCTGTGTGTGTACACAGTATATATGATTTCTAGAGTACTCTTTATATATATATATATATATATATATATATATATATATATGTATATGTATATATATATATATATATATATATATATATATATATATATATATATTTCTTTTCTTTATAACTATTACAACATGTTTTAATTTCTTTTATCATGAATATTTTTCCAATGCCCTATTTATGTCATTCTTAGATCATTCACGTTATCTTCGAACATATGTACTGTTCTCATGCATGCAATAATGTATTAATAATAAAGTTTATTACTATTATTCACTATTGGTGTGTTTATTATATATTTAATGCTTATCCAATGATATGTACTGCTTTGCTTTTTAATGGTACGATGTTCTTAGTGGATGTGTTGCCAGATTACATTAACAAATCAATAAATCAGGCTGTTAATATAAGCTTTAATTTTATGGAAATAATGATAGAGCCTTAGACCTGTTTGGCAATGACACCTGATAATGTCCTTATAGAAAAATCTTCCTAGAGACCAGTGCAATAGTTCTTGAAAGGAACGGGCCAAAGGTCTTGTAAGAGGCATGAAGAAATCTTGACTCTTCAGCCCATTACGTTACGAGAGAGAGAGAGAGAGAGAGAGAGAGAGAGAGAGAGAGAGAGAGAGAGATTTAAGCTTTAGAGAATTGTCATGATCTTGTCTAACTTAATCTTGAATTTCTTTACCTTGTTAATGTTTACTGCATCCGCTGGAAGTCTATTCCAGATATTTGCTATATTGTATATCAATAAATTGTCGCATTGATTGATGTATTTTTCCAGAGAGAGAGAGAGAGAGAGAGAGAGAGAGAGAGAGAGAGAGAGAGTTACAAGGATTTTGGATATCTCAAAGACTTTATAGTCCATCCGTGAAGACTCTATTTGCTCTTTGGTTGAGGGATTCAGTTTAAACTTGAGAGTGTTCTTATGATCTTGTCTATCTTATTCTTGAACTTCTTTACCTTGTTACTGTTTACTACACCCGCTGGAAATTTATTCCAAGTATTTGCTATACTGTATGTCAAGAAATTGCCACATTGGTGTTATAGTTTTTCACAGAGAGAGAGAGAGAGAGAGAGAGAGAGAGAGAGAGAGAGAGAGAGAGAGAGAGAGAGCACTTTTACCTTGTTATTGTTTACTACATCCGCTAGAAATTTATTCGAAGTATTTGCAATATTGTATGTCAAGAAATTGCCACATTGGTGTTGTAGTTTTTCAGAGAGAGAGAGAGAGAGAGAGAGAGAGAGAGAGAGAGAGAGAGAGAGAGAGAGAGAGAGAGAGAGAGAGAGAGAGAGAGAGCCAGCACTTGAGCCCTTCAAGAGTTGGTTACTTGGCGTAACTCGAAACGTTGTATCAATCCTGGGAATCGACTTGAGACTTGAAGGGTCAAATCAGACTCGCAGGGCTTGTCATTTTGATCACGTCTAAAAAGTCTTTTTTTCTTTCGCAAGCAATTGGCGGGGGAATACGTCTCGGCAAGGAGTATGTGCCAATGCTTGGGTCAGTTATTGCCACAGGTGACGTAAGAATGGCATTGAATGGTGGGGACAGTATCATCAAGATGTAAAGGCACTTTAGGAAATAGCTGCAGAATTGGATCTTTATTAAAAATTTTGCTGTTGAATGGAGTTTAGTAAGAGAAGGGATTTCTTCGAATTTCTAAGTCTTTCTCACTTTTACAAGTGTGCATTTTATCTTTCTTAGAAGAAAAAGATTATATATATATATATATATATATATATATATATATATATATATATATATATATATTTTTTTTCCTGTGAAGCTGAGCGGCATTGCCCAACGTATGACCACTCGGTCTCTCCTAGTCTTTCGGGCAAGTTGGGAGAGGGAGTGGTTAGGAAAGGGGGTAGGGATGGAAAGGGTTGAGTACTGGAGTACTGTGGGTGTGTGCATAGGTATCTAATTAGTTAAGTCATTTTTGATGGGTTGCATGCACTAATATATATATATATATATATATATATATATATATATATATATATATATATGTATATATATATATATATATGTGTGTGTGTCTGTGTGTGTAAAGAAAGGAATATTGTAGCTCTTAAATTCAGTTTGTATTGCATAAGTGCAGTAAGAACAAATGAGACCCGTTCGCATAAGTGGTTAAAGGATTAGTAATTTTTAAGTGGTTCAGTCATGTGGCAAGATTGGACGACAAGAAAGGGTCTTTGCGT
Source organism: Palaemon carinicauda (assembly GCF_036898095.1). Classification (NCBI taxonomy): domain Eukaryota; kingdom Metazoa; phylum Arthropoda; class Malacostraca; order Decapoda; family Palaemonidae; genus Palaemon; species Palaemon carinicauda. The sequence continues at coordinate 179,737,942 of NC_090730.1, forward strand.
ATGAGCTCGAGTAAGTTGGTGGGGAATGGTGCAATATGAGTACTGGGTTCTGTGCGCTGCTGGTGAGCCTCTTGTGTAGGTGGAGGAAGCATCTAATGTGTTATATTTGTACAGAACAGCGGTTTCATCTATGTTTCCAATTACAAACTAATGGTGACAGTGACTCTTGTGTTTTTCTCTGGTGCCATCCTTTTTAGAGGAAACGGCCGTATTGTTTCCCACACGTAAATTGATAGATATTTAAATAAATGTGTTTATT
>NC_090730.1:179743200-179748379 GCF_036898095.1 Palaemon carinicauda
AGGAGCCTTACCCTGTTCAGGAGCCTTACCCTGCTCAGGAGACTTACCCTGTTAAGGAGCCTTACCCTGTTCAGGAGCCTTACCCTGTTCAGGAGACTTACCCTGCTCAGGAGACTTACTCTGCTCTGGAGCCTTACCCTGCTCAGGAGCCTTACTCTGCTCAGGAGACTTACTCTGCTCAGGAGACTTACCCTGTTCAGGAGCCTTACCCAGCTCAAGAGACTTACCCTGTTAAGGAGCCTTACCCTGTTCAGGAGATTTACCCTGTTCAGGAGCCTTAGCCTGTTCAGGAGCCTTACCCTCTTCAGGGACCTTACCCTGCTTGCTCCTTACCCTTTGCAACTTAGAGCAAGACTTTAGATTGAATTACAGTTGTCCCAAGTATACCTTTTACTTGAATCACTATAAGGTGAGCTAGGCATACACGATAAGCTGTCTTAGATAGGAAATTAAGAAAAGCCAAACATAACAGAGAATTTTTAATGATAATTACCTATATAATGTAATATCCAAATACAAATATGAGGTCTTCCTAAGTGGATGATACCAGAAACACTTAACACTCATCCTATTTATTCTTTTGCTCATATTGTTAACATTGGACCCTGAATATAGCCCTACCATCTAAGCAGCAAATTGGCTCTATTTATAGAGCGAGTTGAGTTAAGAATAGAATTCCGACTATTTCCACGGTAGGTGCATGACCGTCAATTAAGGGAGGTAACAGAGGGTCAGACCTTCTTGCTGTTTCTAGGTGGCCATGTCATTAGACACTTAAGACCTGGGACCTTCAGTTGCATGCGGTGTTGTATCCTATTTTTACTCTTCTCGGATATTGTCAGCCATAAATCATCCTCTAACAACAGCTAGCTATTCTTCCCATGTCGGTTCTCAGAAAAATTTACCCTTGCTCCCCACTATTCTTATTTGTCATGGGCCAGCTGTAGTTTATAGCTGTCTACCTTCTCATTTTCCTAAGCCTCGTGTTTGTTCGCTAGTGCACACGCACTATATGTATATATATATATATATATATATATATATATATATATATATATATATATATATATATATATATATATATGTATATGTATGCTGGTAGTCCTCTGATCAGCTGTAGTTTATAGCTGTCTACCTTCTAATTTTCCTAAGCAACGTGTTTGTTCACTAGTGCACACGCACTATATGTATATATATATATATATATATATATATGTATATATATATATATATATATATATATATATATATATATATATATATGCTAGTAGTCCTCTGATCAGTGTGGTTGAGAGTGGCGTTAGGTTTGTCCAGGACTAGGATAAGTTATAGACAAGGAAGGCCAGTAGCCTGATGAAGTAGTATCAGAAAACATCGATTGTTGCCACCCCACATCTCTCTCTCTCTCTCTCTCTCTCTATATATATATATATATATATATATATATATGTATGTATGTATGTATGTATGTATACACACACACTCGTGTGCTTTGGAAATTGCATTCGTTGTGAAGGAAAAAGTAACCCGTTATAAAGAGCAATCCAGATTAATATGACATTCTCGTAAAGATAACTTTTTTTTGCATCTTTATTACATTATTCCGATTTTTCCAAAGAACACCCATTTATGTATATATCTTCATATATACACAAGTATTAATTGTTTTAGCAACCATTATGAATGAAATCTGCTTTTCACTGTTTCCCAAAGTTCACAATTGTTATTTATAAAAAAAATCATCATATCGAATATTCCTTTGATATACATTCCATCATTGGCTTGTTCCTATTTTTTTTTTTCCAGTTCACTAAGCATATAGTTGACATGTGTGTGTGTGTGTCTTCCTTTGCGTCACTGTTTTCGTAAGATTCGCCGAAGATTGAAACTTAAGTATGAGAGAGAGAGAGAGAGAGAGAGAGAGAGAGAGAGAGAGAGAGAGAGAGAGAGTGAGAGAGATGAACCCAACCATTCGGATTGAGTCTTAAGCATAGATGCTACAAGGGTCATAGACGTTTAAAGTCATCTGTTGTGCTATTCCATCTGCTACTCTCTCTCTCTCTCTCTCTCTCCTCTCTCTCTCTCTCTCTCTCTCTCTCGACGTCACACTCAGAAGAACTGCCTGTTGATTCGGATAATCTCTAATTGGTGTCACAGACTAGCCTATGAGTCAAGAAGGGCCCCGCACGGGCATTTTAATTTAAACACATAAAGAGGTTCATGTTAACTCAAGGTTTAAAAAAGGCTCTCGCGACTGGGGCTTACGCAATGTATGTCACACAGGGGAAATAGCGTTTGTACTTGCTGTAAAGGGTCTGGGGTTTCTTTTCGTCCTAATAAAGTTTTTGCGAGTTGGTCTCTTTAGGGATATACGATGCGTACATATACGCATTTGCGTGTAGGCACTCGCGCCTGCGCACTTGTTGCGTATGCGAATTGTACCGGGTAAAGAAGCAAAGAAGTACAGCGCCGTATCCTGCTGTAGCACAGGAGCCGGAAGATATGTGCAGCTGGAGAGAGTACAGTTGTTACTGTACTTTGTTTTCTTTGTCTTTCTTCGTATTATGGGTTCTTTGGTACATACGATAGTAGTTTCAGTACTTGTTGTATTAGTAGTAGTAGTAGTCGTAGAAATAGTGGTAGTAGTAGTAGTAGTATAACGAAGAGAAGTATAAGAAGAGAGAGAACAATGGCTGATGCAGATAAAAGGGAGAAGAAGAAGGAAAACATAAGCAACAGTAGGAAGTCATCGTATGATTCAAGGTATGAGGAGCACCACTAGTAGTAGTAAAAGTATTAGTAGCTAGTAGTGGTAATAGTATTAGGAGCTAGTAGTAGTAATAGAATTAGTAGATAGTAGTGGTAATAGTATTAGGAGCTAGTTATAATAATAGAATTAGTAGCTAGTAGTGGTAATAGTATTAGGAGCTAGTAGTTGTAATAGTATTAGTACCTAGTAGTGGTAATAGTATTAGGAGCTAGTTGTAGTAATAGAATTAGTAGATAGTAGTGGTAGTAGTATTAGGAGCTAGTAGTAGTAATAGAATTAGTAGCTAGTAGTGGTAACACTATTAGGAGCTAGTAGTAGTAATAGAATTAGTAGCTAGTAGTGGTAATAGTATTAGGAGCTAGTAGTAGTAATAGAATTAGTAGCTAGTTGTGGTAATAGTATTAGGAGCTAGTAGTAGTAATAGAATTAGGAGCTAGTCGTGGTAATATTATTAGGAGCTAGTAGTAGTAATAGAATTAGGAGTTAGTAGTGGTAATAGTATTAAGAGCTAGTAGTAGTAGTAGTAGTAGTAGTAGTAGTAGTAGTAATTGAATTATGAGGAACATCAGATTGACGAAGAACGTTATTTTAAGTGGGTTAAATTGAGTAATAATAAACAATTAATAATAGATATGAAGAAGGGTGATTATTTTCCGAGGGAAAGGAACAGACAAAATATCATGGAACAACTTAGCAGTTCCAGACCAGACTTCCAGAATGAAATAAGCAGCGAAAGTAGTAACGCTGAGAGAGAGAGAGAGAGAGAGAGAGAGAGGAGAGAGAGAGAGAGAGAGTTCCTTCAATCCTCCTATCATTATTCTAATGATGATGTCCTATTAGGACGATGCACTGTTCGATCACCGGTCATTCATCATTTCCCTTCCCACATCCAACCCACTACAGTTGACTCACAACCAGTATCCAATACATAGCCTATTGGAAACATCCCTGCCTGGTAATCTATTGGACGGTAGTTTGATACCCGCTCAAGCTCGATAGTTTCTTAATGGTGTCTGTAATCTCGCCATCCTTGTGACCGAGGGATTAATGCTAGTTTTCATTACCACGCTGGCTATTGAGAATTGACGGTGGGAGACTGTAATCTGATGGCTCATAGCAAACCAACTTAGTGAGGGCTAGTACAGCTTTGATGATCATGGCGATAGACAAACCATATCACTACATAAAAGTTTCACCACTAGAAAGGGATATATATATATATATATATATATATATATATATATGTATGTGTATAAATATATATATATATATATATATAATATATATAGATATATTTATATATGCAGTATATATATATATATATATATATATATATATATATATATATATATATATATGTATATATTATCTACATGCATGTATATATATATATATATATATATGTATGTGTATATATATGGATATATATATGTGTGCGTGTATATATATATACTGTATATATGTAATGTATGTATGTATGTTTATATGCCTACAGTGTATATACTATATGCACCTTATTATCACTTACACATGCAAGTTTTTAAACTAGTACGGCCATCCACTCACGACCTGGAAGACACTGCAAGTTAACCTTCCCGTAATTACAAGCGAAACATTGTTTCAATGGAAAGTACAGGGAAATAAGTCGCCTTTCTACAGTAGCTTTATAGACTGTTGTGGTTAGAACTGAATAATTATTGCCGAATTAGAACTTGAATCCGTGGTAATTGCCTTCAAGCCAACTCAAGGTATAAGGGTCCTTCCTTCACTTGTTCACCTCATCAATGAAAGATTCAATACAGTACAGATGTTGGGTACGTGCACACAGGTGTATTACAGTTTCCTCAGAGAGAGAGAGAGAGAGAGAGAGAGTGTCTTATTATCCTGTATAGTTCGATGTAAAAGGAAGTTCAAGGCTTAAGAAAATTATGCATAACAAGTCAGAGAGAGAGAGAGAGAGAGAGAGAGAGAGAGAGAGAGAGAGAGAGAGAGAGAGAGAGAGAGAGAGATATTTATCCTTTCTTCTTCGATGCACAGAGGACGTTCAAGGGTTTAATAAAATTAAGCATAATAAGTCATGAAAGTTGAGAGAGAGAGAGAGAGAGAGTTTATCCTGCATAGTTCGATGTAAAAGGAAGTTCAAGGCTTTAACTAAATGAAACATAACAAGTCTTGAGAGAGAGAGAGAGAGGAGGAGAGAGAGGAGGAGAGAGAGAGAGAGAGAGAGAGAGGAGAGAGAGAGTGCGAGAGAGAGAGAGAGAGAGAGCGCGCGAATATTATTATCCTGTCTGCCTCAGTGGATAGACGACGTTCAAGGCTTTAACAAATTGATGCATAACAAGTCACGAAATTTAAGTGCACCTTTGACGCTTAGAGACGAAGCTCAGCATCCGACGTCAATAGTTTGGT